>NC_051154.1:306875894-306933649 GCF_013339745.2 Dermacentor silvarum
AAAATTACCACCTCCTACCACACAACAAACGACGGCCTGACTGAGCGTCTGAACCGCACGCTTACAGACATGCTATCGAAGTACTTTTCAGCCGACCACCGCGACTGGGACCTGGCTCTGCCTTACATTACCTTTGCGTACAACTCTTTCCGTCTCGAAACTGCTGGCTTTTCCCCGTTTTACCTCTTGTATGGCCGAGAACCGACGCTACCACTAGACACTGCGCTTCCGTCCACCACAGCTTCAACTAGCGATTATGCCCGTGATGCAATCGCCCGTGCTGATTATGCTCGCCAACTTGCGCTTGCTCGTCTGCAAGTGTCTCAAGAAAAACAGAAACAACGCTACGACCTCCGTCACCGTGATGTGCATTTTGCGCCCGCCACCCTCGTGTTGCTTTGGTCACCACCGCGTAAAGTTGGCCTTTGTGAAAAACTGCTCTCCTGTTACACAGGCTCATATCGCGTGCTTCGCCAAGTGACTGATGTCACCTACGAAATCGTTCTAGCCACGCCCACTACGTCCTCCACTGTGACCACCAGTGATATTGTCCACGTCGCCCGACTAAAACCCTACAGCTCTTCAAGCGCATTGGATATTTAACAGCATCGTGACGGCGCTTTTGCCGCCGGGGGGGGGGGGGGGGGTAGTATTACGATATCATCGAAAGATGCTCAAGTGACGAGCCCCCGCGAGAAAGACGATGAAGTGTGTCTGTGCTCTTGGTGCGAGCGAGTGTGGGCCTGGCTGTCTGGCTCCAGTGTAAATAGCCTGTAAATAGTCTCTTTCGTCGGTGTCCTTCCACACGTAACATATGTATTCCATCTATCCAAACATCCCGCTTATGAATTGAATCAGGATTAGTGTGTTTTGCTCTTTGTTCTTTATTTGGCAAATATTTTGAAGCAGCGGCTTGTCAGTTTCTGACTCAGTGAAGTTCCTCGGTGCAGCCACTATCTGATTATTTTCTGCCTAATCGCTCGCGGGTGTGCGCAGTTCCGATAGATTTGTTCTTGCTGTGCGCAAGGCTTGGAACTTAGCTATTTTGTACATTGTAATACCCTGTAGCAACTATATATTACCGCTAGTACCTCGCTTACTCTTGTGAACCGTCACGAAACATTCAACTTCAACCATTCGTGCCCCATCGGTGTAATCCGTCATTTATTGTGCGTATATAGTGCGCATATATTCAAGTGTGCGCCCATTAACTTATTCTTGATACGTTGGCGATAGAGGGCGTAAGTTTTCCTGCAATTTGAGACAGTTGTGTATATATATAATAATAATTAATTATGGGGTTTTACGTGCCAAATCCACGATCTGATTATGAGGCACGCCGTAGTGGGGGACTCCGGAAATTTGGACCACCTGGGGTACTTTAACGTGCACCTAAATCTAAGTAGACGGGTGTTTTCGCATTCGCCCCCATCGAAATGCAGCCGCCGTGGCCGGGATGAATGTGTATAGATAACGTGCGGGAAACTTACTATGGCAGGAAGCGGCGCTACTCCTTTTGTCATTGTTTAACGAGTGGTACTCACTCTTGCCGACGTTCTGGGGATGAAGCCCTTTCTTTGAAGGTTAGCGAGACAAGGCTGGCGGATGAGCAAACTTCTGTATCCTCGAGGAAAGCCGTACATCACGAAGTGCCGGTAACACGTTCGGACAGTTGCAGCAGCGGTCCGCGAACTTGGCCACACAGATTCATTCTATGCCTTAACATGCCAGTCACTATTTTTGCACACAACTATTGCACACGTCTTCAATCCACATGATCCACATCATAATGGGAGCACAGAGTGTTAGCGAAAACTCAGTTGCATTTCCGATAGCTGATCGCACAGAAGCAAGGTAGAAGCGGTAATGGTTTCGTATCCGTGCGCGGTCGCGGTCGCTGAGGAGAGGTATGGCGTAGGGTGCCTCGATGGCCAGCGCCGCTTTCAGGGTGAGGACACCCACGCTTTTCGGCGCCATCTTGGTTCTTTCCAATACGGCGGCGCTGGGCGTGTGGCGGCTGCAGATTAACCATTGGGCAGAAAGAAAGGGCGGCGGGCGTGCTAAGGGCGATACCGACGCGATTTAAATGCAGATTTTCTGCTTTACCATCTGATAAACAGTTTGCTTGCATAGAATGCTTGTTTCAAATGAGGTTGTGCGACACTTTTTGCGTGTATTGCAACCTGAAGGTAGCACGATTTGTTTTTGAGGTTACCCCCTTTTATTTACTCATTTCACTGGTAAACGACCCACAAATATTACTGGAATTGTACACTTGATGAAATGTTAAGTTTGAAGCTCTTTTAATAGTAATCTTGCTTCTTAGGGTTTTCCCATCATATTTATGAAACTGGGAGAAAAACTAGGAGACGTCGCGTGAGTAGACCTGGAGCAATTCAGGTGCCTGCTGAAGAAGAAAAATGCATTGAGAACAGTTTTCAACACTCAAACACAATTTATTTACAAAATTAAGCACCAATTAATCCACTTTATAAGCTCTCAGCGAGGTTATCTGGTTAAAAAGCAGTTGCCCTACTGCATGCTCGTACCTGTTACAGTCTTGCTAGCATTACACTCGGATGCCTTTTCAGGAGTGTTAAGCCATCGCAGATAGATGCGGAGATGTGTGGACACAAATCGCTTAAGAAGTTTTTCAACCACATCTTTGTGCTGATAACATGGGTTTTCAGGCAAGGTTACATTCCTTCCAATAATTTTCTTCAGTGCTATCAATGGTGTTTCTCAGACAGCTCAGATCTTGAGCTTCAGCAAAAGACTTGAGAACACCACCAAACACAAAAACAAAGTCCAGAATTTGTCTGTTTGCATAAATGAAAATTTGCCGCCTTGGACATATTCATTTAGTTGATCAAGGTGGTGTTCCTGTCCAGATTCTCCAGCCGTTAGCATGCACCAGAGCAATGTTCCACAGTGCGGATAATCGGCTTCAACAAAAAGCCTGCCAAGTGGGCGAGCACATCTTCCCCAAAAGAAGAAACTTCCTTTAAGTCGAGAATGAAGTCGCTTCTCTCATCACTCTCTTCCGACTGAGTGATGCTTTGTGCTTGTTTAATTTTTGCTGAAAAAAATCGACCAGGTACTATCGGCCAAGAAAGCAAACTGACCACGGCTCCGGCGGCAAGAGCGGCTGCCTGGCCTGCTGTCTCGCTCCGCGCGCTTGGGTCGAGAGTGCCGTAGGTGACGTCAAGCTTCTAGCTCCTTCACTCTCGCGCTGTGTCTTGTCACGCTTGATAAAATGCCTAGTGCGTCGTACGGTTGCTCTGCTGCTGGCGGTCGCGGTGAAAGAGACCGTGCATAGCCGATATTCAACACATGGCGCTGTCGCGCAGCAACCGACGGCCGCAGAGAATGAAACCACGGCACTGTGAAAGAACGAAGACCTGCTCTGTTTTTTTTTCTTGCCTATATTGACCTTATCTTTCATACTGGCGTATGTCTCCTACGTCCCATGCTGCTCGAGTTTAGGCAACATTGCGCAAGGCGCCGCAGTGGCGGCTGACGCGCGCTCTTTCAGGCCTGCGGGAAAAATGCACGTTCACGTTAGAGGCACGGCGGCTTGACGTGCACCGTTTGACGTTCTCCGACTGACGTGCGCGGGCGGTTGTGCTCGCGCCCGTCAAGGTTTCCTTGCCGTCCAGAGAATGGATGCAAGATCCATTTTCTCGACGTTCTCCGGCTGCCGCAAGCCGACGTGACCAACCAGCGACGCAGGAATGGTGGCCGTAGCTACGTCGGCTTGCCCCCGGCTTGACTACAGCGGCGACGGCGCCTTGCGCAATGTTACCTAAACTCGAGCAGCAAGGGACGTAGGCGACAGACACTAGTATGAAATATAAGGGCAATATAGGCAAGAAAAAAAAACAGAGCAGGTTTTCGTTCTTTCACAGTGCCGGGGTTTCATTCCCTGCGGCCGTCGGTTGCTGCGCGACAGCGCCATGTGTTAATACCGGCTATGCACGGTCCCTTTCATCGCGACCGCCAGCAGCAGAGCAACCGTACGACGCATTAGGCATTTTATCAAGCGCGACAAGACACCGCGCGAGTGTGAGGGAGAAGCTTAACGTCACCCACGGCACTCTCGACTAGTACACTCTACTCTCGACCCAAGCGCGCGGAGCGAGACAGCAGCGCCCCGTTGTGGCCAGGCAGCCGCTCCTGCCGCCGGAGCCGTGGTCCGTTTACTTTCTTGGCCGATAGTACTACCTACTGTCATCGATCGCGTATCCAGGAAACGAGTTTACAAATGCCCCAATACTTATAGCTGCAAAAAAAGTCAATTCACAAATGTCTAGAATAAACCTACGCTGTTGCAAGAAGTCAAACACGGCGATCACGCCACACTGCAGCCTTATAATCACCAGAAAAGGCACGCCAACATATGCAAGCAACTTCTCTGTGAAAATGAAAGGGATTACAAAGGGACATTATCCTTAACAAAATCATGATCCTCACTCGCATATCTTCGTTGTGTCCGTCCGACTCCGTCGGTACCCAGCTGTCACGTTTTACTTGCGCTGCCCTTTTAGGGGCGAAGCTCCTTAGGGCGTGGGTCTGTCCTTCCTCCGATGTAGTATGTAGCCACCTGTAGTTTTAGGGGCGAAGCTCCTTATAGCGGCACCCGTTCGTCCCCGTCGTAGTAGGTAGCCACGTCTAGTTTTATGAATTGCTCAGTAGATGGCGTTGTGTGTCCGTATATGTATGTATACCCATATATACATATATATGTATACGTATAGTATAACCGGAAGCCGACTTCCGCTTCCGTTTCCACTTCCGGTTCCGCTTCCGGAGGCCAGCTTCCGGCTTCCGGAGAACGCTTCCGGCGTTTTATGAAAAAGAAAAATTCCGAAAGTTGTGTCCGTAGCGCGGAATCGAACCAGGGACCCCTAGCTTCCGAACGCGCGGCGCTAACCACTACGCCACGAAGCGCACATAGACACACGCACCACGATGGCAATGAATACCCAACATTAACGAAAGGCCGCGTTTCTAGCGCGTTTCTAACGCGTTTGTGCTAGCGCGTTACGGCCCGTGTGAGAAGCTGGTGTAAGACGCTGTGGCCTCTCCGCCTTACCTTCAACGCGTTTCGAACGCGCTGCCCAAGGCGGTGGCAAGTCAAGTTCAAGTCGAGGAGCGTTTATGAATACGGGGGGTATACTCTCTCAGCAGTCATGTGATGGCGTCGGCAAACGCGGTGCACGTTCCGGCATGTGTAAATGGCTGCGTAAGACGCTGTGGCCGCTCCCCCTTACTAGAGAGTACTGCACGTTTCTAACGCGTTTGTGCTAGCGTCCCCTTAAGCGGGAGATCCGATGATTCCCTCCGGAGCTTCGCCCACTCATCATCATTCACCCCGTGGATATGCTGTGATTTTTTATAAAGTGTTCACTAGATGGCGTAAGTCCGTAGCTCTGGTTGGCATGGAGACCGCTATGTATGTATGTATACGCATATATACATATATATCTATATGTATAGTATAACCGGAAGCCGACTTCCGCTTCCGGTTCCGGAAGCCAGCTTCCGGCTTCCGGAGAACGCGCCCGGCGTTTTTCTCTCTCGTCCGTAGCTAGGTGCGCTGCGGTGCACAAGGGCGTTCGTTCCCGACGCGCGTTCTCTTTCTCTCGTTCCCAACGCGCGCTCTTTCTTTCTCGTCCGTAGCTAGGGGCGCTGCGGTGCACAAGGGCGTTCGTTCCCGAGGCGCGCTCTCTTTCTCTCGTTCCCGACGCGTGCTCTCTTTCTTTCTCGTCCGTAGCTACGGGCGCTGCGGTGCACAAGGGCGTTCGTTCCCGAGGCGCGCTCTCTTTCTCGTCCGTAGCTAGGTGCGCTGCGGTGCACAAGGGCGTTCGTTCCCGACGCGCGTTCTCTTTCTCTCGTTCCCGACGCGTGCTCTCTTTCTTTCTCGTCCGTAGCTACGGGCGCTGCGGTGCACAAGGGCGTTCGTTCCCGACGCGCGTTCTCTTTCTCTCGTTCCCGACGCGTGCTCTGTTTCTTTCTCGTCCGTAGCTAGGTGCGCTGCGGTGCACAAGGGCGTTCGTTCCCGAGGCGCGCTCTCTTTCTCGTCCGTAGCTAGGTGCGCTGCGGTGCACAAGGGCGTTCGTTCCCGACGCGCGTTCTCTTTCTCTCGTTCCCGACGCGTGCTCTCTTTCTTTCTCGTCCGTAGCTACGGGCGCTGCGGTGCACAAGGGCGTTCGTTCCCGACGCGCGTTCTCTTTCTCTCGTTCCCGACGCGTGCTCTGTTTCTTTCTCGTCCGTAGCTAGGTGCGCTGCGGTGCACAAGGGCGTTCGTTCCCGAGGCGCGCTCTCTTTCTCGTCCGTAGCTAGGTGCGCTGCGGTGCACAAGGGCGTTCGTTCCCGACGCGCGTTCTCTTTCTCTCGTTCCCGACGCGTGCTCTCTTTCTTTCTCGTCCGTAGCTACGGGCGCTGCGGTGCACAAGGGCGTTCGTTCCCGACGCGCGTTCTCTTTCTCTCGTTCCCGACGCGTGCTCTGTTTCTTTCTCGTCCGTAGCTAGGTGCGCTGCGGTGCACAAGGGCGTTCGTTCCCGAGGCGCGCTCTCTTTCTCGTCCGTAGCTAGGTGCGCTGCGGTGCACAAGGGCGTTCGTTCCCGAGGCGCGCTCTCTTTCTCGTCCGTAGCTAGGTGCGCTGCGGTGCACAAGGGCGTTCGTTCCCGAGGCGCGCTCTCTTTCTCGTCCGTAGCTAGGTGCGCTGCGGTGCACAAGGGCGTTCGTTCCCGACGCGCGTTCTCTTTCTCTCGTTCCCGACGCGTGCTCTCTTTCTTTCTCGTCCGTAGCTACGGGCGCTGCGGTGCACAAGGGCGTTCGTTCCCGACGCGCGTTCTCTTTCTCTCGTTCCCGACGCGTGCTCTGTTTCTTTCTCGTCCGTAGCTAGGTGCGCTGCGGTGCACAAGGGCGTTCGTTCCCGACGCGCGTTCTCTTTCTCTCGTTCCCAACGCGCGCTCTTTCTTTCTCGTCCGTAGCTAGGGGCGCTGCGGTGCACAAGGGCGTTCGTTCCCGACGCGCGTTCTCTTTCTCTCGTTCCCGACGCGTGCTCTCTTTCTTTCTCGTCCGTAGCTACGGGCGCTGCGGTGCACAAGGGCGTTCGTTCCCGAGGCGCGCTCTCTTTCTCGTCCGTAGCTAGGTGCGCTGCGGTGCACAAGGGCGTTCGTTCCCGACGCGCGTTCTCTTTCTCTCGTTCCCGACGCGTGCTCTCTTTCTTTCTCGTCCGTAGCTACGGGCGCTGCGGTGCACAAGGGCGTTCGTTCCCGACGCGCGTTCTCTTTCTCTCGTTCCCGACGCGTGCTCTGTTTCTTTCTCGTCCGTAGCTAGGTGCGCTGCGGTGCACAAGGGCGTTCGTTCCCGACGCGCGTTCTCTTTCTCTCGTTCCCAACGCGCGCTCTTTCTTTCTCGTCCGTAGCTAGGGGCGCTGCGGTGCACAAGGGCGTTCGTTCCCGAGGCGCGCTCTCTTTCTCGTCCGTAGCTAGGTGCGCTGCGGTGCACAAGGGCGTTCGTTCCCGACGCGCGTTCTCTTTCTCTCGTTCCCGACGCGTGCTCTCTTTCTTTCTCGTCCGTAGCTACGGGCGCTGCGGTGCACAAGGGCGTTCGTTCCCGAGGCGCGCTCTCTTTCTCGTCCGTAGCTAGGTGCGCTGCGGTGCACAAGGGCGTTCGTTCCCGACGCGCGTTCTCTTTCTCTCGTTCCCGACGCGTGCTCTCTTTCTTTCTCGTCCGTAGCTACGGGCGCTGCGGTGCACAAGGGCGTTCGTTCCCGAGGCGCGCTCTCTTTCTCGTCCGTAGCTAGGTGCGCTGCGGTGCACAAGGGCGTTCGTTCCCGACGCGCGTTCTCTTTCTCTCGTTCCCGACGCGTGCTCTCTTTCTTTCTCGTCCGTAGCTACGGGCGCTGCGGTGCACAAGGGCGTTCGTTCCCGACGCGCGTTCTCTTTCTCTCGTTCCCGACGCGTGCTCTGTTTCTTTCTCGTCCGTAGCTAGGTGCGCTGCGGTGCACAAGGGCGTTCGTTCCCGACGCGCGTTCTCTTTCTCTCGTTCCCAACGCGCGCTCTTTCTTTCTCGTCCGTAGCTAGGGGCGCTGCGGTGCACAAGGGCGTTCGTTCCCGACGCGCGCTCTCTTTCTCGTCCGTAGCTAGGTGCGCTGCGGTGCACAAGGGCGTTCGTTCCCGACGCGCGTTCTCTTTCTCTCGTTCCCGACGCGTGCTCTCTTTCTTTCTCGTCCGTAGCTACGGGCGCTGCGGTGCACAAGGGCGTTCGTTCCCGACGCGCGTTCTCTTTCTCTCGTTCCCGACGCGTGCTCTGTTTCTTTCTCGTCCGTAGCTAGGTGCGCTGCGGTGCACAAGGGCGTTCGTTCCCGAGGCGCGCTCTCTTTCTCGTCCGTAGCTAGGTGCGCTGCGGTGCACAAGGGCGTTCGTTCCCGACGCGCGTTCTCTTTCTCTCGTTCCCGACGCGTGCTCTCTTTCTTTCTCGTCCGTAGCTACGGGCGCTGCGGTGCACAAGGGCGTTCGTTCCCGACGCGCGTTCTCTTTCTCTCGTTCCCGACGCGTGCTCTGTTTCTTTCTCGTCCGTAGCTAGGTGCGCTGCGGTGCACAAGGGCGTTCGTTCCCGAGGCGCGCTCTCTTTCTCGTCCGTAGCTAGGTGCGCTGCGGTGCACAAGGGCGTTCGTTCCCGACGCGCGTTCTCTTTCTCTCGTTCCCGACGCGTGCTCTCTTTCTTTCTCGTCCGTAGCTACGGGCGCTGCGGTGCACAAGGGCGTTCGTTCCCGACGCGCGTTCTCTTTCTCTCGTTCCCGACGCGTGCTCTGTTTCTTTCTCGTCCGTAGCTAGGTGCGCTGCGGTGCACAAGGGCGTTCGTTCCCGAGGCGCGCTCTCTTTCTCGTCCGTAGCTAGGTGCGCTGCGGTGCACAAGGGCGTTCGTTCCCGAGGCGCGCTCTCTTTCTCGTCCGTAGCTAGGTGCGCTGCGGTGCACAAGGGCGTTCGTTCCCGAGGCGCGCTCTCTTTCTCGTCCGTAGCTAGGTGCGCTGCGGTGCACAAGGGCGTTCGTTCCCGACGCGCGTTCTCTTTCTCTCGTTCCCGACGCGTGCTCTCTTTCTTTCTCGTCCGTAGCTACGGGCGCTGCGGTGCACAAGGGCGTTCGTTCCCGACGCGCGTTCTCTTTCTCTCGTTCCCGACGCGTGCTCTGTTTCTTTCTCGTCCGTAGCTAGGTGCGCTGCGGTGCACAAGGGCGTTCGTTCCCGACGCGCGTTCTCTTTCTCTCGTTCCCAACGCGCGCTCTTTCTTTCTCGTCCGTAGCTAGGGGCGCTGCGGTGCACAAGGGCGTTCGTTCCCGACGCGCGTTCTCTTTCTCTCGTTCCCGACGCGTGCTCTCTTTCTTTCTCGTCCGTAGCTACGGGCGCTGCGGTGCACAAGGGCGTTCGTTCCCGAGGCGCGCTCTCTTTCTCGTCCGTAGCTAGGTGCGCTGCGGTGCACAAGGGCGTTCGTTCCCGACGCGCGTTCTCTTTCTCTCGTTCCCGACGCGTGCTCTCTTTCTTTCTCGTCCGTAGCTACGGGCGCTGCGGTGCACAAGGGCGTTCGTTCCCGACGCGCGTTCTCTTTCTCTCGTTCCCGACGCGTGCTCTGTTTCTTTCTCGTCCGTAGCTAGGTGCGCTGCGGTGCACAAGGGCGTTCGTTCCCGACGCGCGTTCTCTTTCTCTCGTTCCCAACGCGCGCTCTTTCTTTCTCGTCCGTAGCTAGGGGCGCTGCGGTGCACAAGGGCGTTCGTTCCCGAGGCGCGCTCTCTTTCTCGTCCGTAGCTAGGTGCGCTGCGGTGCACAAGGGCGTTCGTTCCCGACGCGCGTTCTCTTTCTCTCGTTCCCGACGCGTGCTCTCTTTCTTTCTCGTCCGTAGCTACGGGCGCTGCGGTGCACAAGGGCGTTCGTTCCCGAGGCGCGCTCTCTTTCTCGTCCGTAGCTAGGTGCGCTGCGGTGCACAAGGGCGTTCGTTCCCGACGCGCGTTCTCTTTCTCTCGTTCCCGACGCGTGCTCTCTTTCTTTCTCGTCCGTAGCTACGGGCGCTGCGGTGCACAAGGGCGTTCGTTCCCGAGGCGCGCTCTCTTTCTCGTCCGTAGCTAGGTGCGCTGCGGTGCACAAGGGCGTTCGTTCCCGACGCGCGTTCTCTTTCTCTCGTTCCCGACGCGTGCTCTCTTTCTTTCTCGTCCGTAGCTACGGGCGCTGCGGTGCACAAGGGCGTTCGTTCCCGACGCGCGTTCTCTTTCTCTCGTTCCCGACGCGTGCTCTGTTTCTTTCTCGTCCGTAGCTAGGTGCGCTGCGGTGCACAAGGGCGTTCGTTCCCGACGCGCGTTCTCTTTCTCTCGTTCCCGACGCGTGCTCTCTTTCTTTCTCGTCCATAGCTAGGGGCGTTGCGGGGCACAAGGGCGTTCGTTCCCGACGCGCGCTCTCTTTCTCGTCCGTAGCTAGGGGCGCTGCATTGCACAAGGGCGTTCGTTCCCGACGCCCGCTCTCTTTATCTCTCGTCCGTAGCTGTGGTTTACCCGAATGATCCCACGGTGCTTCGCCCACTCATCATCATTCACTTCGTGGATATGCTGTGATTTTTTTATTCTTCCTTCGTTCAACGTCGCGCGGGTAACAAAATACCCGCGGCTCTTTCGCGGTCGATCCAGTGCACAGAGCGAGAAAGCAGCCCGTCATGTTTCGTTAACAAGCACGAACATCACAAGAGACTACACAAAACACGAGCTCTCGCACCACAACGCCACCAAGAAAGCAAATGGAGCGCGCGTCCATTCAGCTGGACAGCCGGCGCGAAAGAACCAACATGGCGCCGAAAAGCCAGAGCGGCGGCGCGGGGCGGTTCAAAGGCTGTCCCCACCCTGTAAGCGGCGCTGGCATCGAGGCGCCCTAGTATGGATGGATAGATGGATGGATGGATGGATGAGGCTGAACTCTTTAAATCGGGCGGTGGCATACGCCACCTATGGCGCGCCGCCGTGAGCGCCATCTCGTTTCTGTAAAACAAACTGCTCCGCGAAAAGGGTCAATAGCGTGAAGTACGGTGACGTGCTTCCTGTTGCCAGTTTTTGCCGAGTCTCCCCTCTGGTTGAATTTGTTTCTCTATGCCCGCACCGCGACAGTTTCAACAGAGGGAAAGAGCGCATAAGCTTCAAACGAGCGACGCGACCAACGCCGTCTAGACATCTAGTAGCATCGACTAGGGGACGGTAACCAGAGAGAGAGAGAACGCCGAGACACCTTCTCACCCGGCGAGTCGAGAGAGAGATTACTACAGCGCACGGTGTAAGAATAAGCAAGAGAAGTGCTGACACTCTCCCCACAACGCGTGCGAAAGCGCCGCCCGCTTGCGTCCAGATTATGTTCGGCTTGGTTACAGCTCGGTCGGCGCCATCGTAGAGGGCGCTGCGGAATGCGGTGCCAGCCTCGGCGGCAAGGCGCTTGCTGCCGCTGCTTCTTCTTCCTGCTTGCATGGGTGGCCGCGCTGTTTTGAAGGCACGATTTTTGTTCGCGTGCGTTTTATGAGCTTGTGCTTGGGTATTGTCGCCAAGGGCCCTAGCTCGACAAAGGTGGCAGCGGCCTTCTGAGGGGCGTTTGAAATGGCTAGAAAGTGCTTCATTCCGAACTGCAATTCTGGATACCGAACTTGTGCGGAGCGTGTGCCTTTATTTAAAGCGCCGTCCGACAGCAGTCGTCTAGAGAAGTGGCGCCGTGCAAACCTGAGGGCAGACCAAACTCTAATACCTACCTACCATGTCTGCGCCAACCCTTTTTCAGAGGATACGATATCGACGGCAAATTACGCGGAGCTCGATAAAAGGGTTCCCACCTTATTTCCGAACTGTCCAAAGAACCTCACACGGTCAAATAAACCTCGGAAGCCGCTGCGGAAGAGATAACCTCCTGTGTGCCACAGCAGTTTGTGCAAATTTTGCTGCATGTACAATATACATACTGGCTGGCTTAAGTATCATGCACCAAGATTTAAAAATATGCAAATGTCACGTAGCTGGACAGTACCAAGGTAATGTTGTCTGCCGTCGCTTGGAGTTACCCAGATTATATTTTTTGCATTCCGCCTAATTACATAATTATTTTCATATTTATTAATCAACTTTTCTAATGCTATAATTGGATAAAAAGTGTGAACGAGAAAATTGTACAGCAACATGAAAAACTCCTGATACAGCTTTCTGTTGCTCAATACGCGATACATAAAAGTGTTTTCCGAGCGTGAAAGAAACGCGCGAATAGACGCAAAATTGCCGCGCGACTGGCCGCTCGAGGCACTTTGCGTGTATTCGTGGGCTGCTTTCACGATCGGAAAAACACTTCTACGTAGCGCGTATTGAGCAATAGAAAGCTGTATCGGGAGTCTTTCATGTTGCCCTACAATTTTCTGGTTCACACTTTTTATCCAATTATAGCATTATAAAAGTTGATTAATCAGTTATGAAAATAATTATGTAATTAGGCGGAATTCAAAAAATATAATCTGAGAAACTCCAAGCGACAGCAGACATTACCTTGATTCTGTCAAGCTACGTGACATTTGCATATTTTTAAATCTCTGTGCCCCCTGCATAATACTGCTGTTTTCTGTGCAGATGTGTGCCTGATTTTAAAATTTGTTCCATCCTGGCTACTGATTTTTTTTTACAATGCGCGTGCGGTGTATGTTAGACGTTTGCATATTTTTATTCAACATTTTTTCCATTGCAGGAGTGTACGTACGAGAGCGTAATCTTCTGGGAAGGTTATCGCCTATTAAAATTATCGAGTTACTTCATGCACAATTTTTTTCCTATTGTGTCTTTGCAAATAAATGGTCTGTGGGATTAGTGTGTGGTGGGTGTAAGTTTATTTGTGGACAGGCTGTAGCATGCATTGTCAAACGCGCTTACATTGGCACATTCTCATATGCAATTTAATAAAAAAGAAAGTCACCTCTTTTTTTAGATCTTCCAAGAGCCACTCAGTCCTCAATGGACGAAAGCCAAATGAATAATATACACGGTCTATGTTAAGTGGAATCGGAATAAAAAGGCATTTGCTCAGGTTTTCATCAGTAAACTGTATTAGTGATGCTGTAATCCAAGATAAGACGCCTGCCTTCATCCCGCCTAATAAATTCCCATTTGAAATTTTTTTTACATAGCTGATCTGCATTCTCATCTTAAGTTCTAGCCATGAACAGCCACTTTGCTCTAGTGCGTTGCATATCGTAAGCTTGCGCCATTTCATTTCTTAATTTATATCGCGGCCACGCTGAATTCACGCAACGATGCTTGAACGGTTTTCTGAGTGTGAATGGAAGCAGCGATAAGCATGAAATACAACATTTTCCTGTACAGTCACTATTTTCTTCTGATCGAGAGGTAACACGTGGGCTACCGCTTTAATTTTTTATGCTTGGATGAACGGCTAGACCAGACGAAACAAATTGTGCGCACGAGCGTAACTTGACTGGGCTTTGAGTGCTGCCCAATCGATCCGTGTTCACGTCATTCACGCCCTGCACAAGGAACCTTCATGTTAGCGAAGCATTAAGCCTGGTATACTTATCTTTTAATCTGAAATGACGAATTTCCTTCGCGCATTCTGTTTTACTCACTCCACTATGAACGAAAATTCAGGGGAGGCAGAGCAATGTCAAGCCGCCGGCGCCGCTAAGCTGGGACCGCTGACCGCGGCGCCATCTATCGGCTCGTAGCAGAGCTACTCGGTGCGCCCGCGCGCTGCCGAACATATTCTGGACGCTCGCGCGCGCGCAGTGTCAACACCGAAATGTCCGTACACCGTGCTACAGCGTGGTGTGCCAACAGGATGAGTCATCACCCCCCTCGACGACGCTGCGACAGCGGCGGTCAAAGATGCGAAAATTGACTAGAAGGGTCCCAGGCTTTGGCCATGCTACGGGATCACCACTCCAATAGGAAGGTTCGAGAACGCCTGTTGAAGCTATAAAAGCACTGTGCGGAAATCAGCAGGGGAGGAGACCGCTCCGGTGAAGAGATGTAACGTGGAGACTGACCGTCTGTGGAAGAAGGGGATTCCCCAGCAAGCTAGTCGACAAGTTCATCGAGCGTCTGCATTTCCGGAAGAAGTTCCTTCTTCGAGTTTTGCCCCGAGCTACGCTGAGATCGTCTGACTCCAAGACCAGCACGGGTGAATACGATTGGACACTTAGTATTCCTATTCACTTTGTAGTTTACGTGTTGGACTCTTAGTGCATGTCGTTAATTATTTTCCCGTGTTTTATGAATACCCATCTGAATTGTATTGTGATGTGTCTAGCCTAAGTGTGCACGTGTGTGTGTAACTGCCTTGTGTGAAGAATATATTTTGTTGTGTTTTGACAACTCTGGGCTCTGACTCGGTCTTTGGACAGCAACCGGCGTCCGCTGGCGCACCAAAGGGCCCATTACTAATTGTCCTTGCTTTCGTGGGATTATTTTCGGAAGCTGATAAGTCGGCTTTGGAATTTGGTCCGGCGTTGGCGCCTCGTTCACGGGGTCTGTGACAAGCGCCAGCGGCCGAAACGAGGATCGTCTATGAATTAGCGCTCGTCAGCACAAAATAGGCTTCCTTGGCATAAAATATTGCTCATCGCACATGCCAGTGCAATGCTGATCATACCGAATGCTAAGGCGACGGCAAGCAGTCGTCAAATAAGCACAGTCGTGACAAATTTATTTTAAATCTTCAGCAGCTGGCCATGTGACCGCTGGCGTCGCACAACGAGTTGTGAAACGCGCATGTGTAGCACGACTTACAAACAAACCCTTCTCACAAATATGAAAGAAGCTGACTTACTTTACTCTCCTCACAGCTGCGATCCATTTCTTTCGCCGTTAGATTTCGTAAGACTTGCCAGGAAACCTGTACAACTTTATCGCGGCCTGGCCTTCGTAGTTGTGACATTCCTTTACGCAGCAGTATCGCCGTTTTTTTTCACTTCCGTCTATTTCGATGCTTGCCAATGAAGCGCATGCCATTGCACCGTCGCTAGACGTATAAAAAATAATAATAAGGTAGGTTGGTGAACAAAGCAAAACGGCTGCAACCGTGGCCGAGACGAACTGTAGCGCGCCGGAAAGAATAGACATCGAGCCGGCCGAGCTACCTTGCCAATACTGTCGCGTCGCTGCGGTAGATGGCGCCAGAGCAGCCGCAAACTCGACTGCACGGAGCATTCCCATATTGACGATATCCAGGGTTAGTTCGCCGTGCAGCTAATTATGCTCTTCACACAGAGACGCGAAGTACAGCTGCACGGAATCACGGTTTCACCGGTAGTGGGTTCACCATATACACCACAAGGTGTTTGAACCCGCCACCTCCCAGCTTCGAAGGAACACGCGTTCTTCGCATCTCGTCACGAAGCTGGTAGCATTCCCATAGTTTCGCGTCAAGTTCAGCGTGCGCGCTCCATTACGAGCTCACCAGGTAAGTAATATCTGTATGTCTTGAGTTCTCGATATCTTAGTACTAATAATTTAGTTATTCACCCGTCGTGGTTACTAAGTGGATTTGGCGTTGCGCTGCAAAGTGCGTTATCTCGAAACCATATCCCGGCCACGGCGGCCGCATTTCTATGAGGGCGAAATGCAAAAACGCTTGTGTACTGTGCATTTGGTGCATGTTAAAGAACCGCAGGTGGTCGAAATTAACCCAGAGTCCCCCACCACGGCATGCCTTATAATCATATCGTGGTTTGGACATGTAAAACTTCAGAATTGTTACTGTAGTGCTTTATTCCCGGTTATCTCGGCGCCAAATTTTGGGCCGACGCGGAAAAGAAGGCGGCACGGCACATATTATAAGCGTGCACCAGCTGCATAGGACTGGTACTGCTTGCGTATTGCTGATGAATGACGTGCTGCGCTTTCAATTATCACGCTTCAACCGTAAAGAAAGCATGTTTATTTAAGAATAAGAAATTATGTTGCTAACTCGGCCGACATAGTTTTAGCTTGTATGAAGTGCGGTGATGCCAATAGACATAGTGGAATGGCGCAGCTGGTGAATCAATTCGACGATTGCTCTTGCTGTGCCGCCGAGCTCTCTTCACTTTTTCTTCCTAGCACAAGTTAAATTGCTGACAGTTTATTGTCAACCTGTCTGACTGCCTTCATACCATCACAGATACGCGACAGCGCGTGGTGACATTGCTTGTGGCAGTAGGCAGTCATACTTATGTCATTTATCTGCCCCTCATTAAGTGCATTGATACTTGCATTACAGGTGTATTGGAAGATTCAGCATGATGACAAGTGGCAGTGACACTGGTTCAGAGTCTTCAGACCGAAAGAAGAGCAGTCCAAAACCGAAAAACAGAAAATAGCAGCAGAAGTACAAGCAAGCTTGGGAGCATGAGAAAGCGTTTCAAAGTTGCCTGCAACCAAGCAAGAAGGGCAACCGTTATGCGTGCTGCAAAACATGCGATATGAACCTAATTGCCGGCAAGAGACTGTTTGAACGGCACATGAACATTGCGAAACATGAAGAAAAAACAAGAAAGCTTATGTCCCAGCCAACGATGATGCAAGCAAATTGCTATCTCTTCACAGGTAAAAGAAGCTAAAGTAAGAATGGCTATGTTTGTCGCCGAGCACAACCTGCCCTTTCCAGTCATAGACCATCTGCCAAAGCTCGTGAAAAAATTTGCCTGGACTCCGACATTTCAAAGCAGATTTCCTGCAGCAGAACAAAAGCATCAGTAATAACAAAGGTTGTGACAGGCGAGGAGAGCAAATCGCGGTTGTGGAGGCTACTTTGAGAAAAGAAATTTTCAGTATGGTTGACGAGTCAACGAACGTCAGCTGCAACAAGCACTTGTGTGTTGTTACAAGGGTTTTCTAAAAAGATAAAGGGACTGATGCCTTCTTTGATCTCATCCCTGTGAGCAGATGTGAATGCCAATGGCCTTTATAATGCCGTTACTGGTACTTTTCAGAGAGCGGGTGTTCCTTATAAAGACAATCTAGTTGGTTTTGCTGCAGACGGCGCAAGGGTCAAGATGGGTATCAAACATTATGTGATGGTACTGCTGAAGAAGGAGCTCCCCGGCTTGTTCATTCTTAAGTGCACGTGTCATTCATTTCACTTGTACGCATCGTACGCACGCTTGTTCGAAACTTACACGTGTTGTTGAAGATCTCTTGCGGGACGTCTTCAGTTACTTCAACTCAAGTCCTAAACGAGAGGGCGCGTTGAAGAAATTTCAGGCTCTTCTTGAACTGAAGCCGCACAAGCTTCTTCATCCAAGTCAAACAAGGTGGCTCTCATTGCTTGTTGCAGTCGACCGCATTTTAGAGCAGTATGATATGCCCCAGAGGCACATTTTGCATCTGCGGTTTCCACAGACAGGATTTTGGCATCGGAAACAATCTACCAGAGGCTGAAAGATCCTCTGAACAAGTTGTTTTTGATGTTCCTCAGATTCGTTCTGCCCCTCTTTAACAATTTGAACAAACAAATGCAAAGTGATGCTCCACAGTTGCACAAGCTCTTGAGAAGTGCAGAAGCCTGCGTGAGGACAATTACGGTTTGTTATCTCAAGCGAGCCTGGACACAGGGAGTTGAGGTGGCAAAAGTTGAATTCAAGAACCCTAAATGCTTTGTGTCTTTGGAATACATGTACCTCGACGGTCAAGCAACTGCGTTCTTAATTGTCATGCAGAGAATGTTCAGTTAACGCTGAGCAACGTCAGTTCTTCCGATTAAGGTGCCTTGATTTTTACATTGATAGTGTCGACCAAATTCTGAAGCGTATCCCCTTTCAAGAGCCGGCTTTAAAACATCTCGAACTCCTAGATCCTACTGTGTCCATGACGGGGTAGGCAGCGTCTCTTGCACCACTGGCGCAAGCCTTTCCGAATTTAGTCTCCGGCAAAGCCTTGGATACCGAATGGCGATATTTAAGAAACGCTGATATCCAGACAAGCGAAGATACCTCGTTGCAGGAGTTCTGGGCAGTCGTGTTTACTTAAAAACATTGTGATGGAAGCGCCGCTTTTCCTGCATTGACAGAGTTTGGGATGGCTATACTGTGCTTGCCGCATTCTAGTGCAGCAGTTGAGCGGGTATTTTCTGCTGTAAACAACCTGAAGACAAAACTGTGGAACAAGCTTAGCACGGAGACTATCTGTGGGCTTCTGCACACGAAACGCCTGATGACGTTTTCAGCATGTCACAGCTTCAACATTGACAGGCCACTGATAAGGAGAATGGACGACTGGCACAAGGATAAGCATGAGTGCATTTAATGCGGCTTTGCTGGCACAGCCGCTTGTGAAATTTCACAGCATATCTAGCCATATACATGGCCATTTTGAAGTTGCCTGTTAACGCGCAATATTTGCGTAAGCTATAAGAGACTCATGTTTTCTTATATCTGAATCATCACCATCATGATCAACCTATTTTTATGTCCACTGCAGCACGGAGGCGATCTACAATTACCCCTGTCTGGAAGATACTATACTCTGAAGCTTTCAGGTACTAACTACCATCTGACGCCTTTGAATAGGCCATCGGAGGGCTCCACTGTTTTTAAATTCGTGCTTGACAATGGCTCTCTGGATTCCCGGGTTTTTCAAAAGTATCGCCAAGAATCTCGGGGTCAATTTTTGTACTTTTTCTTAGAAGCTACAATACTACAACAGAGTAGTAATATAAGCGCTGAATTCGTGGGCTCATAAACGGTACAAAAATTGAAATTAAAAATATACCGATTCCTACTGATTGTTCGCGAAAAAATCTACTAGTACTACTTTTTTATGTATCGTGGCAACACTGCTTCGCACATCCAATCATCGTTGATGTATGAGTACGGTCCGACAGTTTTAATTTAACGTTAGCGTAATAGCGGGGTTAAGGGAAATAGCGTTATCGTTCAGCAAACGAACTTTGCAGAAAGAGAGTTTTAGTATAGCGTGATAGCGTAGTTTACGCGCGGGACGCTATTCCATGACGCATACATATGGCACCTAATTCCATGTGTGTGCGTCCGGAAAGTTCGATAGGCAGTGCAATGAATGCCAGGAGCGCGTTTTATTTTATTGCGATAGCAATTATATGGACACTTCAACCGGATTTCTGCCGTCGCCGTCGCCGTGAGGTTCCCTATAGATAAAATCTTCGCCGCGCGCCGTATGCCCGAGCGGAAGCGTGTGGGGACGCGCGCTATCACGGAGAGCGAACGCACTCAATCACCCACGCGCAAGCAAGGAAGCGGGAAGCCAGCGCCGGAGGGAGCGCGGGGGGGGGGGGGCGCACTTCTACTCTGCCAACAACCGCGCTCGTCGCTCGGCCGCGCCGTCTCTTATCTCCACACGGCTCTGACCTTTATGCGCCGTGCATTCGCCGCTCAGTTTCCGTTGAAGCGATAGACCGCACGTACCTTCGCCCGCTGCGGCGTATGGGCTCGCTGCCAGCGTTTTGACAGTCGTTGTCTGCAGTCATTCAGTGTGATCTATTCATGTTTGTTTGGGCGCGCTCACACCACGCTTGTTCATTCAGTTAGTAATAGTCGGGCCACATTTTCCAACGCACGCTACACACGCAATGCTGCCCGGATCGGCAGTGCAGCACTACAGGTGTGTCCCTTCGCACGCGCTGCCCACGGGAAGCGCTTCTCATCAACACCACCGTTTCACACGCGCCTTCTCGTGGTCATCGAGTCTCTCTTCATTTCTACTTACGCCGCAGCACACCTGCTTACTTAATCAGCTCATGTTTACTACAATTCATATTGCTACCAAAGCCGCTCACCTTACTTCGTATGACATTGCTGTGTTGCTATCGCATTCATTGCTTCGCCCTTAGGGCGAAACTGTGACATTTTTTTACTTCACATGTCCACCGATCTCTAACGAAACAGAAAACCAGTACAAGCTGTCTACCATAGCCCCCGAAATCCTCCCATCTCAGAGGCCATATGCCGTCGTCGCGCCTATCTCCCGACTTTATCGCTAGATGGCTCTCACATTTAGTTTTACCACCATGAGGAGACACCACGCGCTAGATTCGAAACTACGTTTCGAACATAAAAGCAACATTTTCTTCACCAATCCGAGAGTCCCGAGATAACGGCAGTCTTCCTTCTCGGAGGCCGTGCAAGACTGTTAGTACATGCAAACTTGCAACGCTTCGGAGACAACTAAGCGCTTCAAGCAACTTTAATACTCGTACGTTTTTTCGTTCCCTGAGTACCATTACGGCGCTATGGCCGTCATGCAATCCGTAATCTTTAATATTCTACATAACCTCCGAGATTTATAATTTGGATTAGGTGGGCAGTCTTGCCTATATTCATTAATTCAGCCAGACCAAGCCTTCACACATCGGCACATGGTTTCTTAGTTGATGCACGAGTACGGTACGCGGCAATTCCTCGAGTAATGGTGGAACAAGTACTTACGTAAGATTCAGAAATCTTCAAACACCTGTGTCCAAGCTTTAAGAGGCTACAGGCGTGGTATATAAGGGGCCTAGCATTTTGCTTTCATATAGTAGTTCACTGGGACATCCTTGCCCAGCTGGTTAAACTCGCGTGCTCACAGCGCTTGTTTTAACTGTTTCAAGACAAATGCAAACCGATGGAGTCACACACCAGATGTCAAACACGATCGGTGGGTACACGGTGCGCCAGGTGCATGCGGAACAGTTCGTTGCAGTGCGGGCCAGTGCAAATATCTTTTTCGCTTATTTGTTCCGGTTGAAGATATTAAACAACTGCACCTCGCTGCTGTTCGGCTTTTGCATAAAAAACAGGCGCGGACTTCCTCCACATCCCTAGTGAGGATCGCAACAACTACTTTAGGTGAGTATGAGTGCTGAAAGGCTCGTTGATAGCTACTGCACCCGTATGCAGTGTGAATGCGAGATGGGAACTTGCTTTAACATAATGCAAGGATAAAAGTATCGTCCCTTGCTTTTTGTGATCTACTTATTTTTTATTTATAGATACTTTTTATTTAGCAGGGTGGGATAGCTTACACATCGCAACTGTGCCGGGTGTGCACATACTTACGACAAGCTACTGTGTGTACACAGGAAACTACTGAAACAGCTTGGTGAATAATATGAGGCGCCGTGCTGATAAGTGGCCGTGATAAGCTGACACATACTTTTCTCAAATCCTAGAGAACAGTATGTGTACTAGTATCATCTATTGAGTTCTTCGCTACTATTTGCTAATTGTCAAGATGTTTATAGAGGTGGTAATTTGATGGCCTGTGTTGCCGGATAGTTCACTTTTGCTGTTGCAACATAGTAGCATCGTTTCTGGAGAGAAAGTTCAATATATGCTGTGCATGGAGGGCAGGACATTAATGCAAAAAGCGAGAGACTACATTACCAAATCGTACGTAAAGTCTTACTTTCATTTTCACTGTGTTGCCTCACACTCAACATAAAACTTCCCTCCATAATTTTACTGCCATAAGAATTACTTATAAGTTAACCATAAATTCAGTTATGTTTACCAGCTGGACTGAAGGGCGGAACAGTTTTATTTGGAGTAGTGTGTGTGTCTGTGGGTGTGTGCATATATATGTGCATTTTGTAACCAAATATCGTGAGATGTTGGAGTGTAGGTGCAGCATGTTGTGGGACCCTGCTGTCCTATTGTTGCTGCATTCAGCCCCTCTCTCCTTGGTCTTTGGCCAACATTGAACTGGAATGCATTTGGCTCATGGCAGAACAGCGGGTGTAATTGCCCCAATTACAAGCATGTTCACGGGTGGTCAAAAGTTCCCAGGCCTCCCCGCCCGGCCGAGGAGCGGCAGCTGGCCGCTACTGTGGCGCTGGTGCCATTGCAAGCCCATCTTGGCGCGCTGGCTTCGAGCGTATGCGTGGAGGAGGGTGCATCCCTCTCCCTTTCTTGCTCTCCTTGATAATGAACCGAGGAATGAGATAGCGCGGCATCTGCCCTCAATGTTTGCGCTTTCAATTCTACTGCTGTGCAGGCTTAAGGCCGTTTCACATGGTGCGATTTCCGTCGCACCGGAAGTGCAATTTCCGTCGCATGCGACGAAAATCGCAGTCGCAGGGCCGATTCTGCGATTTTCGCCTGCGACCAACCGGTTGATCGCAGCGTCGCAACGTCGCAGCAATCGCTGCGATTTTCCGTCGAAATTGCGCCGAGAGCTATTTCGCGGTCTGTTTTGGAAAATGGCGGTGGTCGCTCAACGCAACGTTTATAGATACTTTTTTGTGTATAAATATTGGCTCAACAAGCCTCGAACAGTGCAACTAATTGAGTGGAGCCTTGGATTGCGCAATCGGTACGTTACATCAGCACCGACACGCGAACAGTGCAGATAAAAACTCGTAGGTGAGATTCGGTTGTGTGATTTCTATGCGTTTGTTGACACGCTGCGTTGCTAATCACGCGACAATTTTTTAGGCTGGCTTCGGGTGCTGATAGTACGTACTTTTCGTGATTTCCCGTTATCACACGCGCTGCGAGTTGATAAATACTACGAGGTGTCCCTCACGGGAAGGCATGGCCTTCGGATGTCGTCCCAATTTTGTGGTTGTAAAGACAACTCGCGATGTAGGAAAACGCCACAGTTTTAGCGTGGTATGCTTTTACGAACAGAATAATTTAAAGAATATGCAACTACGTACAAATGCTATGGTCAATAGGTCACGCTATATGCGCGACCATTTAGTTGCAGTCGGTTGGTTTGGGCTTTCATGCGCATTTTCCCCAATGAATTATCTAATTTCAAGGTTCTGTTACTTCCGCTGCGAGACGCGACTGCTTATCAAGCTCGCAAAGCGAACGTGCCAACTATATATCGTAATGAATGTTCTACAATAGCATATTTAACGCTTTGACTGGGAATAAACAGTATTGTCAATTTTTTTTCGAAGCAATATTTAAAGAGCTTTTTCTCACTTTTCTGATGTATCATTTTTCTCCTGCACAGAAACCAATAAACTTCAGTGTGTTGCAGACTTTGTATCCTTATTGCATCTGTATTAACCCTCACATTAAAAGGTAATTGCATATTTCGCTTACTTGAGTGCATCGAATAACTTTTGTTTATGCTGGTTGTAACATATCGCAGTACTCTAAGAAACTACTTCGCCATAAACATCCTTGCCTTTTCTCGCTTCTCTGTCTCTACTTCCTGTAAAACACATGCAATAATGCGAAAAGCAGGCGAACACCTTGTTTTTATAAGCAGTAGATAACTCAATAAACAAAAGCAGATCAAAATTGTGCAGTGAAGTCAGCCGGTTGCATTCCTTCGTCTGAATGATAGCATCTTTTCAAGTGTAGGTGGGTCTTGCATGTCCACAGCTCAAAAAGTGTGCAGACTCATCACGTGGGTGAGTATGAGTAGGTATAGGCATAGGTATTGGCAGGCATAGGTATTGCCCATCAAGATGGAGGCAATGTTGCTAATGAGTCTGCACTTACATGTATTACTGCATAAACTCGTATAACGATATATCATTACTCAGTCAAGCTTGCTCAGAGTCATATTCACCAAAATTCTACTTATCCGAGCTTGCTCTCATATTCACCAAAACTATAATCGGCCGAGCTTGATCTGACTAATATTTACAAAGATTCTACTCAGGAAAGCTTTCACCGAGTCATATTCACCAACAATATACTTAGCCGAGCTTACTTTGACTAATATTCACCAAAATTCTACTCAACTGAGCTTGCTCTGACTTATATTCATCAAAATTCTACTCAGGCGATCTTGCACCGAGTCATATTCACCAAAAATCTACTTGCAGAGCTTGCGTTGACTCATATTCACTAAACTTATACTCAGATGAGCTTTCCCTGACTACCACATGACAATATTCACTAAACGTTTACTCAACCGAGCTTAGTCTTACTCGTATTCACCAAAATTCTACTCAGTCAGGCTCAAACTAACTCAGACTCATGGTTAGTTCGAAGTCTTAGTGAGCCGACGTTTGAGTGAGTTCACCGTGCTATGTATACATTACATTATGTGACCTGTGTGGTGAATCAGCAAACATTGTCTATGAGTACGTGTTGCATCGGGTGAAATAAGGACAACTGTAAACACTGCAGTTAGTTTTCTAGAGTTGCGTGAAACTGACCGTTGCGTGAAAGCTTCGCCTCATGTCGATTCAAGCAAGTGCATAGTATCTGCATCATATTTTTTGCCAATCTTGCTGGCTGTCCTGGCCATTACTGCGTGGCCACATTTGTACATTTCAACACAAAGTTGAATAAATGACTGTGGTGCAATATATTTAAAAAAGGATGCTTGCATCACTGCACGTATAACAATCAGAACATTATACAAACACATGCACATAAGATGCACACAAAAGATAAATACATAAACAGACGGAATCAGCTTGCCACCACCTATTGAAAGAAAAAGCACAGGCCAATGCTGCAATGGGACTACGTATAACCATTCCCCTTGCCAGGTACATGGGCTATAGGAGAAACACACGTGCAACAAAGCAGTTACCTCGAGGTAGCAGCTATGGACGCTTTTGCATTCGCAGCTGGCCACTCAACCACTCAAGTGTGTTCAGTGTGTACTTGTACTTAGGTACACTTTTTATTGTCTATATCTCAAAAATTTCATGAGGCTCCTCAAAATTTTGATAATGTTTGGATTCTAAGGCTTGCAAAGGTAAATATTTTTATTCCATTCTCGTTCAAGTTTAAAGCTCATACAAAAGCTTAGAGATATTGTCAGTGCCCCTCACTTTCCCTCAGAACATAAGTAGCCTGTTATTGAGATTCAAGCAGCTTTTCAACAGCAAGAAAGGGAATCAGCTTCCCCTGTTTTCAGCATTGAGTTAATGCAGGGAATTCAGGGAGGCATAAAGTTTTGCTAATACAATCGGTTCGGGAATACCAGATTAGATTTCACCTTGACGCTTTCCTTGCACTTTCTTATTTTGGTCAAATAATCTAGTTTGAAATTGCTCCAGTTAGCATGCTCTAACATTGGTCTAATATAGGTTAAGCACATGACTAGCTTAACAGACTGGGATGCTGGCTTTCATTTCCAGGAAAGGAACCATAGTGCCTGCTCCAGTTGCATATGTTTTTGGTTATCTGGGGTTTTGAGCCTCACTTTTAAGATAATGTGCTCTAGCCGGTAGAAGCACACGTATGCTATTAGCGGATAGTTTCGATAGGTTCTTACTTTATTGCCACTATGAATACAAAATTTTAGCGTTCGATTTTGTTATGAAACAAACAAATCTACTCCTAACAAGGTATTTTAATGTTAGCCGTGGTGCTACGCGGCTGCGCTACATACTGCAGCATATTAACTTAAGTTTCTTGATACAAATTCACAGCACACAAGAGCGCGAGAAACAGGACGAGAAAACAGACGACGCCCATGTTTGTCAGAATGATATGATACTACGTACACAATTGACTGCAGCTCCTAAAAAATGTGGTGTCGGCTTTAATGCCTTTCGAAATATTCAGAGAGCACTTGTATGAGTAATTATAGCACACGCGCCGGCGACGGACGAACCAGGGTGGCGCTAAGATTAACGTTCACAACACAAATTCCATAGCACGTTCCGTAATTACACACGGATCATTTTCGGTATCCTTCAGGGGCACACGTGAGCTTTCGGGTTGGTGCTTGCTGCTAAGTTTGGTGCAAGAATATTGCTAGGAGCAGGAACCGCTTATGCGCAATCACGAGCAATACACACACATCCTTTTTTGAGACGCTGACGTTAAAGGGTCCCTGAAACGGTTCGGACAAATTTTGTAGACGCGTAGGGTGCAGCTACAGTAAAACATTCGCGTCACAATTTAAGTAAAGTGTCTCATATTAAGAGAGCTACGGACGATTACAAGTTACCTCCTCCCTAGCCATGCATTTCCTCCTCAACTCGCTCGCCGAGTGATCGGGGATGAGCTCCGCTTGCGCTGGCTCTACGTCATGTTGTGACGTGGTTGTCGTCTATTTCCGGTTGTCTTGGAGCCAGCGCGCGAAGGCTCGCCAACCTCTCCGCTAGCCGCCCGGCCGTCGATCCCCAGCGAGAGCGATGAAGCAGCGTGCGTTGCGAGCGTTCTGTCGCAGCGCCGAGCATGTCCGGTATTCCGGTAACCACAGGCGGGCTGGGTGTTTTGACGGATATCCAGATGCATAAACTAAAGCCCCGCCATACCGCTGTGATGAACGAGCTTCGTAGACGTACGTGAGCAGCCTGATCGGCATGCACGGTCCAGCCATCTGGTGGCACAGAGCTCAAACAGCCAAATACAAATCTAATATTCCTGTAACCAAATGTAAAACATTTGAAACATATAAAAAGACAACGTGTTCAAGATTATGCTCCTGCCAAAAATTTGCGCCAGCAGCAAAGTAGAAAAAAACTTGGTTACTGCTATATTAGCTGTGTGTTTGGTTGAGCTTTGTGCCGCCAGGTGGCTGCACCGTACAAGCAGTTCACGTTTGCCCCTCCGTTCATCACGTAAAACGTGGTAAAACTTACGCTTGCGTTCACCTGAATACCGGACAAGCTAAATTCTATTGTGGCAATCCTTCGACGTGATGTGACGGCCGCAAACGTGTAGATGCTGGCGCCGTTTGGATACCGTCAGTCCGATGCGCTGCAGCCCCTCCGCTCGTCTGCTGCCTTGCAGCGGGGCACGATGTCGCAGCTTGACATGTCGCCGATCGCTACGTTTGCAGCCCACAACGCAAGGGCGAACCATGGTGCTTGCGAAAAGAAAGAACAAGACCAACACTGACCGCGCAGCTCTTGTCAACATGGAGCACGTTCTAACACAAGCAGACGACACTTGCTGTGGGCCGGAAGTGCTTTTTGTGTAGTGATACATGTCCTTGTGCATTCTCTTTCTATTACTTTCTTTTTCTATAAACAAATTAACTAACAGCTAAACTATTACGAACAACATTTGTTCACCATAATGTTGGAAAAATTATCGATGACGCGCCCCGGGCAGCCAATCGGATGGCTGGCCCAGTGACGTATTCTGGGCAAAACACGTCATCTGGGCAAAAAAAATCTGCCTCTTGGCGTGCTGCAATCGGCAGCGATGTACATTTTTAAAACCTTGTAATGAATTACACGCTTTACGTGGAGCGCTTAGATGTGTCAATTAATGATCAGAAGGACCTACTCTAACGACTCAGTACGTTTGTACACAATCGTCAAAATCGTTTCAGGGTCCCTTTAAGCACGGGTGGCGCGAGGGTCTCTGCGCTGACATGACGACTTCGCTGCAGCCGAATTCCGAATACTGCATATGCGATGACAACAGCTATAGGCGCTTGTTGACAGGTCCTCTTATAATTTTTTGTACCGCAGGAAGAACGACACGGCCATAAAACACACACGAGACCGCACACCGCGCTGAACGACCACCTGCGAACAGCTGTTTACGTCCGCCATTTCTCATCGTATTGAACTTCATAAACCGCTGTTGCGCACTCGAAACAGATTAAACTTTGAAGCGTTTTTAAAGTACAAAACGCACGTATTATTTGGTCCTAATGAAGAAACGTGCACGTCTTTTTCATTACATTAAGGGAATTATGCGGCGTGTGCGACAAAACCTGGCAGCAAGCAACCCTTGGCGTCACACCAGGGCCGGTATTTTGTAGGGATGCCTTTCCGGTAAAAATGCCTTTTCGCGCTTATCGCGCTTTGTCAGTGGTCGGAGCGACGGTCCGCTCGCGTTATCAACGGGATCAGCCGGCCGTGAGCTGTGGATGATAAGACTATAGAGTAGAATAAGTCATAATGCCTCGCTACAAAATCGCGGCCCAGTCGCATTGTTGAAATCGAAGTCATGTGAATGAGCCCTCAAAAAATCGCATTGCGACGCGTGCGATCACAGCGATTTTTTTTCGCTCCAGTCGCAGCATGTTTTGAAACGGCCTTTAGGAGACCGCAGTGTTCCGGAAAGTGACGCGCCTCTGCCGGGCGGGGCGGCGTGGGAACTTTTGACTCCCCCCCGTGTACATTGACTGCTGGAATGAAACAAATGATTTGCCCTGGTTATTGCCAGCACGAGTTGTGATCAGGTTTCAGACACCGAGAAAGCATCAGTACGTTCCAGTGAACAGGAGTTGACAGCCTGTCCCGTCAGCTTATTGCTGTTCACATGATCACATTCTAGAAGCAGAGGTGAAGCACACAATTCGCATGCCATGCAGTTCAATTCAGCTTAGTTTATTTTCCTTAAAGACCCCTGACTTCAGGGGTATTACTTAAGGGGTGGGTACAAGATTCGACTTTACACTCGTTCAAGTAACATATGCACACATATATATATATATATATATATATATATATATATATATTCAAGTACACGCACACATGTATACACACATAACGCTTACGTATGTACATACACATACACGCATGTAAATACAAACATATATAATGAAAATTCAAGTACAACATAGTTGCAGATGGTCAGTGACCTGTTGTAAAAATACGGATGGGCTGATTATGTCGACAATGGCAGGACGGAGGCCGTTCCAGTCTGCCGCCATGCGAAGAATAAACGAAGCTAAAAGTTGCAGTGGCTTAGCTCGGCTATGCCAGGATATACGTAGCGTTAGCAAAGGTTTAGCTGATTATTCTTAGCTTATTCTTAAGATTATTCTTAGCTTATTCTTAAGATTATTCTTATGAGTCAAGCTTCTCCGTTCTTCTGCGCTGTTGAGCAGCATTTGCGCTCTCCTTCTCCATGGCTATACCACACTGGTAAACGCCAGTCAGAAGCGCAGCGGCTCCAGCGCAGTGTCAGACGGCGACTGCACAGCGAGCGCGCGCCGGCGCCAGTGCGTCTACCACGGCTACGACGTCACTCCTCTGGAATGCGCAGACCGGCGGCGGCGGAGTGCGCGAGAGGTGCCGGCTCCGGTGGCTCCGGTGCGCAAGCCGTGTGACATCACTGATCCTTGCGCATGCGCAGCACGGCTCTTGATGTGCCGCGCGAAACGGGCTTGGCTAGGCCAGTGTAGCTAACGCTACAAAAATGTTGACGTTCGTGAAAGTGGTCGTGAAACCTGTTGCGAGTGGCTGGTCCGGTATGATATCCGTGGTGCGGGCATGATCTAAGGTGCTTGGTGAAGAGTAAGACCGTAAAAGAATTTCTGGTAAAGACAGAGGGAAGCGATGCGCCGACGTAAAGCAAGGTCTGGAAGCCCAGATAGTAATTTCAGTGACGTGACGCTGATGTCATATGAATATGAAGAATGGATGAATCGAGCGGCGCGGTTTTGTACAGCTTCAAGAGCATCGGTGAGATATGCTTGATGCGGATTCCAGACTGCGCAGGCGTAATCAAGTTTCGGTCGTACAAGTGATGTGTAAGCAAGCAATTTTACGTGATTTGGAGCGTTCCGCAAATGACGTTTTAAAGAACCTAAAGGGTTGTTAGAAGCTGAAATGATGTTATGCACATGCGTACCCCAAATCAGGACGTTTGACACAGTGACACCGAGGTATTTATAAGTGTTAGTTGATTCTAGAGCCAAATTATTAATTGTGTACGCAAACCTCCGAGGCTGCGGGTGAACGACATGCTTTTGCATTTGTAAACGTTTGTCATTAACCAAGTGGTACACCTTTCTGAAATGTTAGCAAGGTCACTCTGTAGGGTTAACTGATCCGAAGTGTTTAGTATGGTGCGGTAGATAACACAGTCATCGGCGAACATGCGTATATTACAGGATACATGCAAAGGTAAGTCGTTGGATACATGCAAAGATAAGAACAGGAGCAGGCCAAGAACCGATCCCTCGGTGACGCCTGGCGTTACTGAAACCGGAGTGGATAGGTGGTTATTTGTAACATATTGCGATCGATTAGTAAGAAATTCTATAATCCATGTTAAGACAGTAGGATGTAAATTTAGCTGGGAGAGCTTTGCAAGCAATCGTTGGTGAGGAACTTTATCAAACGCTTTCGCATAATCAAGATCGCTTCAGTCAGTACGTTACCATCCAGGTTAGTGTGGATGTCATATAGAAAAACTGCAAGCTGTGTTTCACATGACAACCCCTTGCGGAAGCCATGTTTTGAAGGATTAAAAAAGTGATTGCTGTCAAGAGAATTAATCACATGCTCCATGATTTTACAGGAGACGCTTGTTAGGGAGATAGGGCAGTAATTAAGTGGGGAATTTCTGCTACCTGACTTGAAGATCGCGGAACGACCTTCCCTGTCCTCCAGTCGTGTGGAATGACTCCTGAAGAAAGTGACCGTGAAAAAATTGGGGTGAGATAAAGTGAGACATTGTGTTTGGTGTTTTTCAAGATTTTGGAATTAATTTCGTTCATTCCAGCTGAGGATGACAATTTAATATTTTCTATTATGAATGAAATTGCATTTTCACAGAAAGTGATCGCTGACATGTCGCAATCAAAGTAAAGTAAAGGTAAACGGGAGGGTGCGGTCAGTTCATCAGAAAAGACTGTAGCGAACGTGGTGTTGAACAAGTTAGCACAATCCAAGTCACTAATCGCTTCATTCAGATCACTGGTGAGTATGATTTCTCGTCGTTTGTCGGCTTTTAGTGTTTTCCAAAACTGTTGTGGATTAGCTTTTGTAGATTGGGCAATTCTAAGTGGTAAAATGAGTGCTTTGCTTGATGCAGAGCAGAAATGTAGTTTTTATCTGTTTCGTAATATTTCTTCCATGCATTTGGTTGACCTCTAAGCTTTGCAATCCGGAATAGGCATTTCTTTTTATTTTTAGGCTGTTTTAATGTTTTCGTAAACCATGGTTTGTGACTACTGGCTCTAAAACTAACTTTTGGTACAAAATTAGCTGTTAATTCATTAAGCTTTGTCTTAAAGCGTGTCCAATTGGTATCAACATTATGGTGGCGAAAGTTGTCTGAAATGTGGGATATGTGCTAAGGCATACATTTATCGCTTTATAATCACCTTTGTTGTAGAGCTGTATAGTTTTCTTGTACATTTCTCGCTTTGTCGGAAAGAAAACCGGGATGAATTACTTTTTGGTCGCTGAGTTCGTTCAGATAATGAATGTGTGATAGGCTTTCGGGGTTATTCGTTAGTATTAGATCTAAGATATTGGATGTATCCTGTGAAACACGTGTTGCTTCAGAAACTAGCTGGGTCATATTAAAATTGAGGCAGAGATCGAGAAAGTTTCTGGCTTCGGTTAGTCCTGTCGAACATAAATTGTCAGTGTGCCAGTCTATCTGCGGGAAGTTAAAGTCGCCGAATAGAAGTATGTGTGCATTTGGGTGAGTAGCAATGAGCTGACACATAGTTTGGCTAAGCTGGCTGCAAAATTCGGAAGTAGTATGGGGCGGTCGGTAACAAACGCCTAGTAGTGCGATCTGTGGGTGGGATTGGAATGATCACCCATAATATTTCCCGCTGTGATTGAATATTGATGACGGCACAAGACAATCGCTCGTGCAATGCAATGAGTACACTAACACCGCGCGTAGATACACGGTCATTGCGGTAGAAGTGAAAAAATTAAATTATGGGGTTTTACGTGCCAAAACCAGTTCTGATTATGAGGCACGCCGTAGTGGGGGACTCCGGAAATTTGGACCACCTGGGGTTCTTTAACGTGCACCTAAATCTAAGTACACGGGTGTTTTCGCATTTCGCCCCCATCGAAATGCGGCCGCCGTGGCCGGGATTCGATCCCGCGAAGAAGTGAATATGCTGTTTGCATGCACATATTCAGACACAGCCCTTTTGATGTTCTCTGTGGGCTGTAAATTTTACATCTGGAATCTTTTAGTGTGGCATATACTGTGTGTTTACTAAAAATTGGGAATTATTTTTCAAATTGTAATTGGGCTGACCAAGCTTGTAGCAGTGATGGACCTCATAATTTGCACGATATGCCAATACAACTATTAACGAGATTTTACAAATTAGCCCCAGCAAGTCAAAGCACCATTCCTGATCAAGGAAAATTAGAAGTTGTTCACCTTAATTTCTCGCAAAGTAAGGAGAGCAGATTCAATGAAATGATATTCGAGTTATAAAGATACTATAGAAATGAATTAGTAATTGGCTTGCTGAACTATCCACAAATGGGGGGGGGGGGCTGATAACCTTGCTCCAGCTAATAAAAATGCTACTGCATGCTTTTTAATTATCTTTGTCAAGCTTAAATCTTTTTTTTAGGGGCGAAGCTCCTTATAGCGGCACCCGTTCGTCCTCGTCGTAGTAGGTAGCCACGTCTAGTTTTATGAATTGCTCAATAGATGGCGTTGTGTGTCCGTATATGTATGTATACCCATATATACATATATATGTATACGTATAGTATAACCGGAAGCCGACTTCCGCTTCCGGTTCCACTTCCGGTTCCGCTTCCGTTTCCACTTCCGGAAGCCAGCTTCCGGCTTCCGGAGAACGCTTCCGGCGCTTTATGAAAAAAAATTCCGAAAGTTGTGTCCGTAGCGCAGAATCGAACCAGGGACCCCTTGCTTCCGAGCGCGCGGCGCTAACCACTACGCCACGAAGCGCACATAGACACACGCACCACGATGGCAATAAATACCCAACATTAACGAAAGGCCGCGTTTCTAGAGCGTTTCTAACGCCTTTGTGCTAGCGCGTTACGGCCCGTGTAAGAAGCTGGTGTAAGACGCTGTGGCCTCTCCGCCTTACCTTCAACGCGTTTCGAACGCGCTGCCCAAGGCGGTGGCAAGTCAAGTTCAAGTCGAGGAGCGTTTATGAATACGGGGGGTATACTCTCTCAGCAGTCATGTGATGGCGTCGGCAAACGCGGTGCACGTTCCGGCATGTGTAAATGGCTGCGTAAGACGCTGTGGCCGCTCCCCCTTGCTAGAGAGTACTGCACGTTTCTAACGCGTTTGTGCTAGCGTCCCCTTAAGCAGGAGATCCGATGATTCCCTCCGGAGCTTCGCCCACTCATCATCATTCACCCCGTGGATATGCTGTGATTTTTTTCAATTGCAATTTTTTCTCAGTGCACAAACATATTTTGAAGAGCAATGTACTTTGCTGAAAATGTTGAGTACTTATTTCTCAAGGCTGGTACATGATGATTTAGTAACATCAGAGATTGTGCTAGTTGGTTCTGCATGATTAAAAATGTAACAGCGCGACTTTGGATAAACCGAATAGGAGACCAGGACAAGCGCTGTTAAATACCTCCGCGTCTGGCTCCCACAATGCTTGTCCTTGTCTCCTCTTCTGTTTGTCTATTTATCTGAAGTTGTGCTGTTACATATTTAACCACGCATTGATCCTAGCAAAATATTATGCTTTGAGTGCTGGCTGACAGCAGTTCTGTAATTGCAACATGTTCCATAAAGCCATTAGTTTAAGTTTAATTTCTGAAATTGTGATAATAATTGTATTGGTCGTAATTGCGAAATTCTGATGCCCGTAACTTTTATTAAGGTGCTATGAAATGGGAAGGCGGCATTTTGTGCAGTTCTTCTATTGTGTCTGACATTGCTGCTTGTTCAGCAAAGAAGTTGGGTGGTTTTTCTGTCTCACCATGAGTGTTTTACGGAAAGAACCGGAAGACACATTGGGCCTAAATTAAGTAATGCAGCCACCAGAAGAAGCCAGTGCATTGAAGCCAAGAAGAATGTAAGGGAATGCATCTTTTCCATGTCAGAAGAGCACCTCTCGCGGCTCTCTGAGGGTCAGGCTAACATGGCTCGACGTATCCGATCGCATGTGTTTTGCTTGTCAGAGTGATTGTGCGACTAGGTTCGCGCGTTGTCATACTTCCGATGTGTGCGTATGCACTCTTGTGACTTGCTTCTTGGAAGCGTGCATAAGTGTGCACTAATTGAGCTCTGTTTAGAAGATGACTGGTGCATAACCTTGTGAACCCAGCTCAGCGAAACTATCATGGAATTCCATTTTTCTTCCTTGATCCTCATACAGCGCAATCATTGGATTTTTAGAGGGAAAGTATCTTGGGTTGTATTAAGTTTACTGTCCACCAGCATTCTCCCGGATGTGAGACGTCGATCGTATAAGAAACGTATTCATCTACCTTTGCGAATCCCAGACATATTGCAGGGAACGTGTGCCTAAAGATGCATGCACCATGAACATGCTGGATGTGGCAATAAACCTGATGCAGGGGGTCTTTCATAGATGCATGTAGAAGTTCAACATACTGTACTGAAGGCGATTCACCGCGCTTCGATGTCTGGGAAAAGAAGACGACGATGAGTGTGGTTGTTGTTGACGCTCTAGCTCGCGCTCGCCGGTAACCAGACCTGCCTTTCGGATAGCCTTCTGTAACGCCACATCGAGGCCTGCTTGAAGACCAACACCCCCATTTTAATACTTTGTTTGATGTTTATTCTCAAAGAGGTACAGTACGATCATGGATTGTCTTACATTTGAGCATTGACGATGCACAGCCATGGGGTGGTGGCTGAATGCGGCGGCTTTCCTACAGACGATAATATAAATGCCATTTCAGCATCTTTATCGCAACTACATGTATGTTTACCGCCATCGTTGCTATGGTGTTGGGCTGCTAAGCATGAGGTTCGCAGGATCAAATCCTGGTTACGGCAGCCGCATTTCCATGAGGGTGAAATGCGAAAACACCAAGATTTAGATGCACATGAAAGAACCCCAGGTAGCCCAAATTATTCCGGAGTCCCCCACTACAGCATGCTTCATAATCAGATCGTGGTTTTGGCACGTAAAACCCCAAAATTAAATTTTTTACACGCATGTTAGATGGAACTTTCGTTATTTAGCAAACGTAGTTTTGGCAGTCGCCGTGCTGGGCAGAATAAGCTCAGTTGTGCAGAGAGCTTCACAGCGGTTCGGCCTGCAGAAGCTTTTAATGGCGCTACTTCATGTTCGAAAACGTTTTACTGCGAACATCTGTCAGCTCGGAAATAGGCTGAATGTGTCCGCCCTTCGCATACAGCATAAAAAAAACGCGGTGGTGTGTGGAATCGAACCAGCGTATCTGCGTCTTTAAATCGAGCACTTGAAACAATGCTCCAGGTCCGCTTTAATTTGGGATCAGAGTTTAGACTCCAACCGTTATAACCTATAAAATAGGCTGAGCATGCAATTCCCTGGCTGAGTAGAATGATGCGCAATAAGGAAGGAAAGGGGTTCTGTACGAATAGTGGGAGGCCAGTAACGAGTGGATGCCCTACTAGCTACGTTGGCTCGGTACAGTGTCATTTGGCATGCCCTGCTGTTCCTGCGTATCGTCCACTGCGCAACCGCACCGCTATTCCTTACATTCCGGGTGCTTGTTATGACACAGAACGACGATGACCACGTCAAAGACGATCGTACGGCGGCAACGGCACGATTTTGGCCGTTCGACGTGATCTTACATGGGAATTGTTGGTTTCTACATGTGTAGTGGTGAACCGTAAACGAGAGAAACAAATTCTGAGGTGATCAGTGACTGAGTTATACAATCGTTATACAAATAGCCTGTTTGGCTATTTTATGTGGTGTATCTTAAAATGACGACGGTATTTGCACTTCAGTGAATAAATGTTAAAACATGAATAATTTAGGCGATCATGAAGTTGGCGGATCGTCACACTGTTTCTACGTAGCGTAAAGTGCTACGAGGAAAGTGCTGGGGAAAGAGGGTTGGTCTTGGAGATAGTGCAGTGTAACACAGCGCCTCAAAGCGCGAGCTGTCACAAGGAAAGAAGACGACAAAGTGGCACGTGGCACACGCGCCGAGTGTTTCAGAGATGGTTGTCTGTTGAATGAGGGAAGCATGCGTGCGATCGTGATCAAATGGCATAAAACACGCAGTTGTGTTCCGGAGTGGATGCCGCGTGTAGAAACTGTACTGCGTATGAAATGTACTGCGTATTAAGTTCATCTCATACTGGCCTGGCATCCAGAGTATGATGTAATTCTTTTGACATATTTACTTGAGTCTATTTATGTGCATTGCGTTTTGCCGGCAATAAAGACAGAAAAAACAATCGTGGCCTAATGGTTAAAGCACTGGCCTGGTGTGCTCGACGGCAGAAGTTTGATTCTACCACCAGTCACACATTTCCTTTTTATTAAAGTGAGGCGAGACAGGAACCTACTTACCTGCCTACCTACCTACCTACCTACCACAAAGTGCCAAGAATGAGGCAAAGAATGCTTCACATTCAGAGCATGTCTTCCAAGGTGCAGAGTCTCCTTGCAAGATATATTGTTCATTCTTGAAAGTGGAACTGTGTGCGCACATATCTGCGGGCAATCAACGACATAAAGCACGCTAATACAGGCTGATATATCCGAATCGTTTATTTTCTGGGTAATTTGCATGGTACAAGAGGCACGAAGGACATGCATGTATACGGCGAGCGTATCTTGTAACGACCGTTTATTCCGTGGTTGTAGCACATTCATGATAACTTTGTCGCCTTTTTCGACGATGAAAAACAATGCAGTGGACCTCCCACTGTCGACTTTGCCTTATAACAGTAATCCTCCTTGTTGAGCGCGACCTGCGATAACATCACCCTCTCCTTGGCTGCAGTCATTTCAGTTTTATATCTGCTTTTATCTATTAAAGCCCATAAAGCCAGGTGTTTGATGGTGTATATGCCAATGAAGTGAGTGCTGCGGGTTGTAAGTGAAGTGCTCAAGTAATTCCTTTTCTGCATCAGCTGAAAGTTACAGCTAGGAATTGCACCATTTTTATGATTCCATACAGATTGAATTCGGCAGCATAACCCGCCGTGGTTGCTTAGTGGCTATGGTGTTGGGCAGCTAATCACGAGGTCGCGGGATCGAAACCCCGCCACGGCCTCCACATTTCTGTGGGGGCGAAATGCGAAAACACCCGTGTACTTAGATTTAGGTGCACGTTAAAGAACCCCAGGTGGTCTAAATTTTCGGAGTCCTCCACTACGGCGTGCCTCATAATCAGGTCGTGGTTTTGGCACGTAAAACCCTACAATTTAGTGTTTTTTAATTCGGCAGCATGTAAATTGTGCATCGTTGAAAAAAAAACACTAAGCGTTCTACACTTCAACGTTAAGCCATACACTAAGCCACACACTGAACTTTCACTTCACCTTAGAGGTGTGATTAAATTAGAGCACTGCACGGGTCGTTTTACGGGGCGGGCCCGTGCCCGAAAATATCATGGCTTAGCCCACTGGAGCCTGGCCTTTAAGTTCTGACTGTACCATGCTTTCCACCAACACAACCATCATCATCATCACTTAATATTCCCCTGAAGGCCCCTTAGAAGGTATTGCATGTTCGAAAATGTTGACATTCATCGATCAAGTAGATCGTTACCTAAAAAGGATACGTTAGATAAACAAGCTCTGTAACAGTAAATAAAAAGTAAAAAAAACGGCGCAGTAGAAAACACAAATAAGTTTATCAAAACAACATAATTCATGGAAAGATACCAAGCATTAGCACATTACGCTTTTTAATTAAAACGTCTCAAAGTTTTAAGATCACGTTTAATGCCAACGTGATCAGACAATCTCATGATTCAGTCACACTGGGTTAAAACAGTTGATTAAAAGCCTATGTGGGTCTTATGTCGAGGGTTCGCTACGGTTCGGTAATCTTTGACCTCACCAAAGCACAATACAACAAGCTCAAAAGGATGCACCGGGAGCGTCTACGAGTGATCACGGGTCTTCCCTGCCACGTGGGAGTGGAAGACCTGCATCGATACGCGGAACTTCCTTAACTCAGGGACGTTATCTTAGAATGCAAGGAGGGACATGATCGCCGTTGATGTTACACATGCTCTGGACAGCAGCTCTTAGATTTAGGCGGAGTAAGCTTGTCGAACAAGATGCAAGTGCTTCTTGCTGTCGCTCCTTGGGACGACGTGCAGGTTGGAGTCACGAAACCTGTCACTCCCTGGCACACGAAAGAGTACTACGGAGTTGCATCTTGATTGGGACTTTGCTGCCAAAAGACATTTTGTTTTCATTGTTTTGTCTTGTGCTTTTTCTCTTAAGATGTACTTTTTGCTTTGTCTACTTTCCTTTGGGTTTTCATAGCTATATGATGTGCACATGTGACTAACTATGTCATCATCATTCATTAGTTATTTTACTTTTAAGGGCCCTTTACAGGGCGTTACATGGGGGGGGGGGTAAAAAATAGCAAGAAAGACGTTAAATAATGCAGGGATTAACAGAACGGGAGCTGTTTTCCAAACAAATAAGTCCCAGGCGAGAACAACAAAGCATAAAATTTCTATTGTTATTATTGGGTATAGTAATAGCAGCAGTGGTAAATTTAAGTAATCAGATACTGCCAATACATAAAGGAGGAAGAGCAAAAGAGTCTGAAAAAGCTAGAAAAATATGTGCGACAAAGACAATGATTAGCAGTAATAACCATATTGAGAGTCAAGCAAACCACGAAATACAAAGGCTGCACAATAAAGAACTAAATTACAGTAATTTTTATCTGACAATGTACACATCTATAACAGCAGTACCAAAAATAAAGTAGAGAATGTGCAAGACATTATTCAAACAGTGCTTTACATTAATGATAGAACGAAAAGTGCTTCTAAAGACTCCCTAAATTTAGCAGGATCACCCAGAATGGTAGCTTCGGGATGATTGTTCTATTCTATGGCTGTAGGAAGAAATGATTTATTGATTGCTAGCATTGTACCATGAATACGTTGAATGATTTTGGAATTAGATAGGCGACGAGAAGTTCGAGAGGGCAGAAATAGCAGTGTGCCATGCAGATGAGAAAAGTTGAAATGTAGCATTTGGAACAGCCTCCGTCTTTTGTAGCATGTGGAACATTCTCCGTCTTTTGTTAAAGGGGTTAGCCCAAGAGATGATTTATTATGTGAAACGCTTGGATATTTATCATGTTTTGATGACATAAACCAGTCAGCACGATTTTGAACTGACTCAAGAGATCTAATAAGATAATCTTGGTAAGGACTCCATATAGGGGTGGCAAATTCAAGTTTGCTCCTAACGAACATTTCATATGCTACTTTTCTAATTGCAGGAGGAGAAAGGGGTAGTGTTCCTTTTAGGTGACCAAGAAACCTTGAGGCATCTGATGCAAGTTTAGAAATGTGGTCGGACCAGGACAGTTTATCGTTGATGAGAATGTCTTGATAGTTGTAGGAATGCACTTGGGCTATGTCCTTACAGTTAAGTAAATACTGAAAGACGAGGTTAGATCTTTTGCGTGAGACAACCATGCATTTACACTTCGAGACATTGGGCTCCATGAGTCAGCGCGTGCACCATTCTTCGTTGAGGTTTAGATCATGCTGCTCGAGATTCAGTGGTAGACAACGCAATATCTGAGATGAGCCGGATAGATGTTGTTGTTGCAGATGGCAAGTCATTTATGAAGATAACAAACAGTAGTGGGCAAAGGACCGATCCCCGGGGAACCTCGGAAAACGCTTGTGTTTCCATGGGCATCTGACCACCGATGGCGGTAAATTGAGTGCGTGCTACTAAGAAACATTTTATCCATGATAATATAAACGAGTCGAGGTTAAGACAGCAGAGCTTTGTCGTGAGACATCGGTGAGCTACGCGATTGAATGCCTTTGAAAAATGAATTTGATAACATCAGTCTGAAAAGAGGAAACCAAGTTTAAGTGAAGGTCAGTGGCGCATTCGGGCAACTGTGTTGTCACATGATGACACGGGGCGAAGTCCGAGCTGCTCTCTGAAAAGGAACGAATTTTCCACGGGCGAGCAACATGGGAATATTGGATGTGCTTTAACAGCTTACATGCAGTGCATGTCACCGATATGGGACGCGTCAGAACGGTTACCTTTTTTGAAAACCGATGTGATTTTTGCAATCTTCCAGTCATCAGGAATTTTGCTTTCAGGAAGGTACTGGTCGAACATTATTTGCAAAATGTGACTTGAGACTATTTTAGTACTTTTGAGAAACTTAGCAGGGATATTGTTGGGTCGTGGAGCAATTCAAATTTTTAAGTTGTCAATGAAGTTTGTGATATCCTGAGTTGTGATGACAACAGGCGGCATCAGTATGAAACTTCTTTGTCTAGGCACTGGTACATCATGGCCAGCCTCAGAGCTAAAAACAGACGAAAAACGGGAGTTCATGACATCAGCTCGCTGGTCGAGCGGAACGTCTGAGCCATCTAGATAGATGAGTGTGATGTTATGCGATTGATTATTCTGTTTTAGAATATTCGAAAATTTTTTAGGGTTTTCTTGGACGCTATTTTAGATCTTCATGGTGAAATTTCACACAGGATCTTGTTGGCAGTCAGCGCTCGTCCCGTGTTCTCCCTTGTCCGTGTTTTTTGGCACTGTGTAAAATGAATGACAGATGGGAATGCGCCAGAGGAGGAGCGAAAAATGCCCATGATGGATGGAGTGATGAATAAGACTGAACCCTTGACTCGGGCGGCGGCGCACGCCTCCTGCCGTGGCTAGTAATATATTTTGTACTTAGTGGAGGCGGGTGAAATTTCACTCTTGCCTTAATTTTACCCACCAATCAGCTAACCTCCGTTTGGTTATTTCTACCCGCTTAAAGTCTATTTTGCCTCCACTGTCCCTAAACCCCAATGCCTTGAATAAGTTAGCCCCATTGCTTTGAACTGCAGGGCAAAGTCGTTTACAGAAAAGTATCAGGTGTTAACCGCTTCCTCCTCCTCTCCACATGCACCACATAGCGTGTTCGTGCATTGGTACTTGACTCTGTACGTCTCAGTCCGCAATACTCTCCGTCCTTGTTTCAAACAACAAATAGCTTCTCCTAGAATTATCGTATATATTTTCTTTGGCATTTTCCTGCTTGAGTTCTGTATGCTCCCAGTGCTGATTTCGTCTGCGTCCCTATTTTCCACAGACCCCTCTCTGTTTCTTTAACCTTTTTCTTAACCAATGATTCTTGGTTCCCCCCCTCCCCTGCTGTACAAATATTTGCTTGACAATCTTCCGGTTCGCTTTCACCATTTTGTGTCACCATCCCTCATGTGCAAGTAGCTGAACACTTTTCTAGCCCACTGTCTTCCCCCGATTTCTCTCAATCACTCTTCAAATTATGTCTTGCTGCTAGCTTCCCTGCCCTCGAATGATGTGCATCCCATGTCATCCTGTATTTGCATTTGCTCCCTAAGCAAGCCTACCTAGCCCACGTTGCTTGATTTCCATCCTTGCTGGAACCTCTTATCGCATGTAAAGAACCGCATTGCCCAAAGTCATACTAGGAACCATCACCCCTTTCCAAAACCCTCTCACCGCTTCGTAGCTATTGCAATGCCGCAGTGCCCTATTTTTCATCACAGCTGCATTCCAGCTACCATTAGTAGTTACAAATTTTCTATGTTCCGCTATGTACTCAGCCCCATTATTTATCCATAGTCCACACGCCAAGGTATTTGTACTTATCCCCTATCTGCAGCGTAACCTCCTGTATCCTATGCTCACCGCCCTGATTATCATTAAAATTACGATGGCCGATTTCTCGTTACTAAACTTCAAACCTAATCTCCCTCTTTACCGCAGATGCACATCAATCCCTCAAAATCTTCATTGTTGTCAGCCATTAGTACTATATCATCTGCGTACATTAGTCCTGGTAATGACTGTTCAATCCATTCTCCTTTCTTGAAAAAAGAAAGATTGAAGCCAAGTCCACTCCTCTTTAATTTGGTCTCTAATCCTTAGGTACAATATGAACAACAAAGATGACAAAGGACAACCTTGCCTAAGCCCCCGTTTATCTCTACAGGCTAAGATACCTTTTTCTCCCGATTTTATAAGCACCTTGTTACTTATCTAAAAAAATTTGTTACTCCTACGCGAAGAGGCCGCAAGCCGAACGGCGAGACGAACGACGAGGATCCCGGTAGGGACATACGACTAACGACGTCCGACGGGCACCCCGTACCCAGGGTAGATAGCATGCCGGTTCTGGGCTTACACATCGCGGCCAATGGACATAATGGCGAGACCATCAGGAGACTGGAAGGCGCGGTTGCACAGACCGTCAGGTTACTCAGACGCATATCCAACAGACACAGCGGGATGAAAGAAGGTAGCATGATCAGATTAGTTCAGGCCTTTGTAATTAGCCGAATAACGTACGTGGCACCATACCTCAATTGGCACGTTGCGGAGAAGGCAAAGATGGAAAGCTTAATCAGAAAGGCTTACAAACAGGCAATAGGGCTACCGATCAACACAAGCATGAACAGGTTACTGGATCTAGGTCTACATAATACGCTGGGGGAATTGATAGAGGCACAGAACATAGCGCAATACGAACGTCTTTCCAAGAGCAGGACGGGCAGATACATACTAGAAAAGTTAGGCATCGGGTATCACGCTCAACACGGCATCAAAGTCGCCATACCCAGCAGCCTCAGGGACAAGTTGGTCGTCCCTCCGCTACCAAAGAACATGCACCCGGAATACCATAGGGGTAGAAGAGAAAAGAGAGCGCAGGACGTGCAGAGGAAGTACGGCAAATGTGAAGACGCGGTGTTCGTGGACGCGGCCAGGTACCCTTCACGGCCGCGGTGGTAGACCACGAGAACACTTGCAAAACTAGTGTCACGGCACGCACGGTGCACGCGGAGACAGCGGAGGAGGTAGCCATCGCGCAAGCGGTGGCCACCACCGAGGCCGAAGTGATCATCAGCGACTCCCAGACGGCACTTCGCAACTACGCCAACGGCCGCATCTCCCCCGAGGCGTTACGAATACTACTCGCGGGCAAAACCGAGAATAAAGAAGTTTACATCGTATGGTAGAACGCCCGCCTCGGCTGCGGGAGGCTGTGGGTTCGATTCTCACCGCCGCCGGGCACCCACTGGTTCAAAAGGGTACAAGCGTACCCCGGCCTGGCGTTCGGCTACCTTCAGGGGTGATACGCTTGGGAAAGGAGCCTGCGCCCTGAATTCCCGTCGAAACCAACGTGAGCATGGAAATCAAGTGGTGTCTGGGCCGCTCCCATGGCGGTCATTTCCATGTGGCGCCCCAAGCACCTATTGAGGTGGGGGCGCCTTCGGGTTGAGGTCAAACACCCCTTTCCAAGCGTTCAGGTCCCATAATGGCCGAGCACCAGGCCGGGAGCGCGCTTGTACCTATTTACCGGTAGGTTACCCCGGCGCGCGGCAGCACTTGCCTCCCACAGCCGCGGCGGATGCTCGTATACAAGGCCGTCTGTGGTTGGACAAGAGGCGCCCAGAGACAACAGCTGAAATCTCTATTGGGCCCTCTTTCGAGATGTGGACCCCCACGACAGCCGAGCACCAGGCAGGGGACATCTCTACCCATGAGAAAAAACCGGTGGGTTCCCGGCGGCACCGGGATTTGAACTCGGTACCTCCCGCATACGAGGCGGATGCTCTACCGCTAGGCATCGCTGCGGTAGAGCATCCGCCTCGTATGCTCTACCGCCCACACCACATCAATCGCCGGCAACGAGGCGGCGCACGGGGCTGCTCGAGGGCTTACGGACCGAGCCGCCAACCACACTACCGCCGCCTCGGCCACGACGTCTGGTGAGGGGGTGGGAGTGGGAGGATCGCCTGACGAGTTTTAGAGATATAACGCAACACTACAGAATGGCGAGGTGCAAATTTCCGCCACCACACCAGAAACTGAACAAGAGAAAGGCGGTGGCGACAGCTGTAGACAAGAACGTTTGTAAACCCGGTGATCTTGAATCTCTGTTATCCAGAGCTTTATTCGTCCAACCAATGCAAGTTTTGTGAGGCCAGGGCAACCCTGGAACACATGTTATTGGAGTGCAAACGAGGGGGGGTTCCAGACGGGGAGCGCAGCCTCGAGCCGAACGCGCTGCGAGACTACGCTGCTCAGCTCCGCCCTCGAAGACCAACTCTGGGCCGTCCAGCGGGCCGAGGAAGCCGTCAGAGCTCAAGGGCTCCTGGCCGACACCTAGGCAGGGGTATTCGCCCAAATCCCCGAATAACTCGCCGGATTATAAATAAAGTTATGATTCATTCATTTTTCATTTTCGACAACCGTAGCTTCTACATAGTGAAAAAAAAGAAATGAAAAAAAGAAGGAAAAGCGACAAAATCGTTATTCCTTTTTTTTTTATCCGAGAACAGCAGCACATAACTCTAACCACTAGGCCACGGTCGCACGCTTTCTCCTCTCGTGCCAAGCCGATTAGCCCTTGGAGACATTTGGCGCGTGAGTTCCTTGCCAGTTTCTCGTCTTCTTTCCTCGCGTCACACCGCGCTTTGAACCCTTTGTTAGATTGCTGTTGTGGATCCTAGTTTCAGGAGTCGCGAGGGAGGTAGTGGCTGAATACTGCACCAGGGAGCCAATTCCTGTTCTGGTGAGGGAGTAACTTTGTTGAAGCTTGCATTGCTGAAGCTTGTTGATTACATTCTACCGGTGCTAACATATGTGGCAGAAACTTGGAGGTTAACAAAGAAGCTCGAGAACAAGTTAAGGACCGCACAAAGAGCGATATAACGAAAAATGTTACCCTAACGTGGATAGTCGAAACGGGGATAGCCGATATTCTAGTTGACTTTAGAGGAAGAGAAAAGTGGAGTGGCAGGCCATGTAATGCGTAGGAGAGATAGCCGGTGTACCATTAGAGTTACAGAATGGGTGCCAAGAAAAGGGAAGCGCAGTCGAGGACGGCAGAGAAACTAGGTGGGGTGATGAAGTTAGGGAATTTGCAGTGGAACTTGGAATCAGCTAGCGCAAAACAGGGGTAATTGGAGATCGCTTCGTCCTACAGTGAGCATAAATATAGGCTGATGATGATGGACCCTAGGGCGCAGAAACGAAGGGTTTAAGTTACTAACCTGCACCTGTAAGCTGCGCAATCTTGCCTGCTGCGTATGTAACTTGCATAACGAGAAATGGTCGCTGTAGCGTGAAAAAAAAAAAACACGGTGCAGTGTCCGCGTTGACGGGTGTGTCACCGAAACAGCAGGAAACCCCTGCCAGAAAGGTCGCAGTAGAGCGTTACTGCTCTGAAACAATGTACTGGCTTCTTGTTTTGTCGATATATGATTTCTCCCATTCGCTTGCGCATATCCTGAACATTCTTCGCGGACCTACAACCACCTACAATGTCTTGCCGAGGTCTCCAATCTTGATGAAGCAACCGCTCCTCTTGCAGAACTGCTTTTCGTCCGTACAGGACGTCGAACGGTGACTGTCCGGCAGTATCCTGGTATCACGTATAGATAGCGGAGACAAACTCTGTAAGGTACGTTTCCCACTCGGTGTGATCACTGCCCACAGAACAGGCCAGTATGTCTGTTAAGGTTCGGTGGTTGGTTCGTTCGATTATGACATTTGTTTGTGGATTGCAAAGAGATTTGGGACCATGTTTTAAGTCATGATCTTGAAGCGGGCATGTGGAGGCCGGCGTCGTGAAACGCATGCCGCAATCCATGAACACCTAGCGAGGCGTCCCATGTCTCAAGATAATGTTTTTTTCAAGGTGACCAGATGCGATGCGGAGATATCCTTGTCAGCCTTTGCTTTCACCCATTTGGTTAGATGATTGATGACGACAACCACGTATCGATTCCTACTCGGTGTTCTTAGAAATGGGCCAAGGTGATCCAAGCTCACGGCTTTCACCGGAGCTTCGGGTGGAAGAATAGGCTGGAGAGGAGGCTTTGGCGGGTGAGGCACACGCTTTCATTTCAGTGACGTGGTGCAAGGTTCAACGTAGCTCCGATTGTCTTTGCTGTGAGGCGACTAGAATCTTTCAAAAACCTTCCTAAGCGTCTCGCGTACGCCGAGATGACCGGGAGAAGGAAGATCGTACGTTCGCTCGCCGCAGTTGGTGTTGGCGAGCCCTTCTAGGATTCCTTGGTGGCTGACGTTGTCGAAAGCTTTGATGTCGATTGCTAGGAGGGCATGTTCGCCGTTGCGGGGAAACGTTGCTGAGGACTTCTTCTTGATTTGAAGTAAAAGTCTGTGTGGACAAGCCTGCGCGGAAACCAAACATGGTGTCTGGCAAGTGCTTGTTGTCTTCTAAGCGTCTCTGTAGTCTCTTGTGTATGATTTTTTCGTACACCTTGCCGAGGCAGGATGTGAGCAAGATGGGTCTGAGATTTTCAATTGCCATTTCTTCTCCGGTTTGGGGATCATGATTATGCGTGCGGGTTCCACATCGCCGGCACCGTACCTTGTTCCCTGTGTTGGTTGAAAAAGGCCGTGAGCGCGGAGATGGCCTTGTAGCTAAGGTTTCTGATCATGGTGTTCGTGATATGGTCCGTGCCCGCCGCTGTGTTATGGGTGGTGGCTGCGATGGCCGCTCTCACCTCGTTTTCTGTGATAGGTTAGTCCAAAAGTGGGTGGGTTGTCCCATGTATGGAGTTGTACATGGTTGCGTGGGAGCTGGATCTCCATAGCACTTGTTCTTGATGGCGTCGATGAGGTCTTGTTGGCTGCCTGGGTAGGTGTGTGGTAACCGCTCCAGGGCCTTGTGCCCTCTCCTTTGGTTTTGGTGGGGGTCCAGGATGGCTTTGAGTATGTGCCACGTCTTGGCTGACATCGCGTCCTATCATGTTGCCCACTTGAGGTGCAATTTCATGGCGTTCCGCAAAGGACGAGCGTTGTGGCTGCTGGTGGATACGTAGATGGCCCCTGGCGTCTATTCTGTGGCAGACAACATCTGTACATCGAAGTTCTGTAGGATCAAGTTATACAGCTACGGTATTTCATCAAGAACTTTTGAGGGCAGCGACCTGAGGTGAAGTAAAGTTAGGGTCGAATTTGAAACGTTGGTAGGCTGTCAGATGCTATGTTGCATCGCAGTGGCAACGTAGCCACTGGCAAGCTTGCTTCGCAGGCAACCGGCTCGCTGGGGTGAGCGTTTCACCAGTTCGCAGCACGACGGACTTAACAACCAGGTTCAGTGCCAAAACTTTCGCGACACATACTGTGCACCGCTCATTTCTTTCCAGGAGACGACTCCAAATGTACGAGAACTGCCAGGTCGCCGACCGACATTCCATCATGGGTAAAAATAAGAAACACATAAACTGCCGCATCCCCTGGTACACGAAGGTTGGCAGCGACAGTTAGTGGGCGTGTCTCAACATACTCTTATAATGGAAGGAGCCGTCACGATGACGCGACGCCATACATGACATACCTCCAGAGAATTTTGCCTGGATGGTATGATGGCGTGGCAGAAGTGGTCATAGGCGCAGGCTCTTACGGTTGCAATAATTTGTTCGTCCAAGACATTAAAGTGAGAGAAGCAAGCAAGGCAGAGGGCCGGTGACAAGGAGTGTTCTTGAATAGACAAACTACCTACTGGCTGTTCAGTGCCGACACATTTTGTTTCCTTCAACGGGATACAGGAATGGCAAGCGATTACATGTTGCTGACTGCCGAGGAAAAGAGATGTGCAGTTACACACCAGTCGCAGCCCAAAATTATTGGCCGGCGTGAATTCCAAACAATGACAAATGGCACAATCTCGGACAAGTCAACAGCGTATACGGAGTGGGAAATGTGACCTTCATGGACCCGTTGACTGGTGCCAAGAGGTGGGCGCATCCCACATCTCGTCCTTCAGGTCGGAAATTGAAGAAAGTTTGCGTCGGTTAGGCTAACCGTGGCGCTTGGATCAGCAATGGCCTCCACGGGGTCATTGAGCCCGTATATGATGAATTTAACTCAAGGGCAGTAGCTGCCCAAGAAACCGCTGAGGTGATGGGAAGAGGGCAAAATGAATGTAGAAAGTGTCGTAGGCGCCGCTTCTTTCCACAAATAGCAAAGAAAGGTGGCGCAACACTCCATGGCACAGTCCGCAGGACCTTTGCACAAGGTGCCTGAGTGTCGAGTGACTGCTGTTGAAATGCCACTGGGAGGAAGTTGAGGCGACGACGAAGCAGCACGAGTTCCGAGCGTCTTTAAAGTCGCGGCTTCCACTTCTCCATTTAAGGCTCAAGTAAGTTCAGCAGAAAGGCTCTTCGGATGATTCAGGCGCACGTGTCTTTGAGCCTCCGGGTTTTCAATAGCATCAGCAAAAGACGATGTGACAGCTTCTATGGCTTCCTTGGCACAAACAGAATGCGCTTTCTGCACAGTTCGGTAGACGTCATAAGCCAGGTCTTGGAGAGATTGTTGTCCTTGCTGACGGGATGTATGCGGCGCGTGGTAGACAGTTGCAAATGCTCATCGCCGAAACGGATGGCGAGTGCAGTAACCGACTGGTTGACGGAGGACCATGTTTCAGGGCGAAAACACTGGAGGCATTCATATGCCTTGTCATGCAGGCTAGCCACCAGCACATGTGCCGAGAAGATCGAGTTCCATACGTTCAAAGGAACAGTAACCCTGAATTGAACCAAGAAGGTTCCAAAATGTGTAGAAGACCGGTGGCGGATACCGAGAGACTGGCATCCTGACTGGTTCATCCTTTTTCATGACGGTCGCCGTTAGCGCAGAAGAATTCTTCATAACGCCATTCGCACCAGCGTGGGAACGTGAAAAAGCGAGCTCTCACCGCTTCGACCAAATGAAGGGTAACGCAAACAGTCGCGGTCCAACATCCGGTTTTATTCCTCTATTGATGTTGTTTCCTATAGAGCATGTGATTCCCACCCATTCGGGGACATTGGTCAAGAAATGGGTGTTTATTTCATTTATAATGAATAATGAAATTTCAGAATTTATCTGTTCACATTCGCTTCATCCAACCAAAGCACTCATCTTCTTCGTCCGTTAAAATATACATCTTATTTTATTGTGATAACAATTATATGGAAACTCCCGGCGCATTTCGGCCGTCGTCGTCACCATCGCCGTGAGGTTCCGTATAAAGTCCAAGGGCGATAAAATCGTCGCCGCGCGCTGAATGCTGTATGTGCGAGTGAAAGCTTGCGAGGGTAAGCCGGCGTTAGCGGCTAAATCTCGTGCACGCAAGGGAGGGAAGCGGGAATGAAGCGCCTCGGCTTCCGTGGCGCGCGAGGCTCCTGGGGGAGGGTACGAGGGCGGGGGGCGTTCAAATCCAGGTGGCCCGGGCAGTCGCGCGTGCCCGCCCGGGCCGCTGTATCTTGAAAGCCATCTGCGTCGGAGACACAGTCCACCGTGCGCTGTGTTTCGCGGCGTAGTTCGCACTGATGCCAGACGCAACATGAAGGCCAATTCGCTCGCTGCTTCCCCGCGATTCCTCACTCCAGCGTTGTTACAGCGAGTTTCCGCGGTCATCGGGTGCGATGCGTTCAGGTTTGCTGTGCGCGCGTGACACTATGCTTGTTAATTTAGTTATTATGCATATGTTTACAGTTAATACGGCCGAAAAACTACTATCTTACTTCGTATAGCTGTCGACTGATTTGCCATCGCAATTGATGCTTCAACTCTCCAGCGAAACTGCGCCATTTTTGTTAACAGCGGTAATTATATTGCTGGAGGCATAAATTAATTAATTTGCGCATGGTAACATAAGAGGGTTTGAACATGAACTCGTCTGTATGAGCCCATCGAAGATAACAGCGCTGGAAACACGGAGGAGAAAGGAAGAAGACAGGACGACAAGATTGAGAGCAGTTGGCTATTCACTGCGCCATCTCGTCAGAGCCCCTTGACTCGTCCTCACCGACAAGGAGCACATACTTCTCCGGGACCACTCATGATGTATTCGTTCATTTTTATCTTCAGACCCATGCGCGACTGCTAGTTTCATTCTCCCACTATTTTCGTTCGCCCCTAGAGATTCCTTTTTAAGGAATCCCTAGGGGCGCTAGAATCCCTAGAGTCCATATTTGCGCACGCACAATAACACCAACTCTTGGCAGACAACGCTCGTCCTGTCTTTTTCCTTTCTCTTCCGTGTTTTTAGCGCTGTTTTCTTCGATGAAAACTGCGCATTTACTGCAACAAGCATACAGCTTAATTTCACGTAGGTACTGGTATTAGCCTCCGTATTCGCTGCTCCGCATTTCATGTGTTGTTCTCCATGTTCTGGTTTAGGACACCTGAGCAACGGAAGAAAACTGAACAATCAACAGTATCTCACCTTCTCTCCTATTTCAGTATGGTCTCGTGCAGGAAACGTATTGATATCCTTGACGAGTTCACAGGCTTCGAGCACTCGCCTGTAAAGAATCGGCTCATACGGTTTGCCGAAGAGGATGTTGTCCCGCAACGTCGCGTTGAACACGGTAGCCGCTTGAGGCACGTAGCCGATAGTTCCCTGGGGCATCGCAAAAACAACAAGAAATAAACCTTTAGTAGCATTGTTCTTAGTAGCGCTGGCTCTCATGCTACCTGCTGCGAAGCTTTAGTTGAACGATGCAAAGCAACCAGTTACAGCTTAGAGCGGAGCCTAATTCAGCGGATTCACTTTTACACAAACCCTACACCAGTGTTTTCCAATCCCTACACTAGAGCCCTAGAATCAATAGAATACAAGCTAGATTACATAGGGAGATACGTTACATGTCACTGGCACGTTGCCCATGTCATGGATTGGCGTTGTTCATTTGTTGCGCATAGTTACAGCGAAAGGTTAAGCAACGTGCTCGCTTTTACTTGGCTGATGATTTAAGCCAAAAATACTTTTGTTCATTTCTGTGAGCTAAATAGAGTTTTTCCGCTTTACTAGGCGCTATTGGATTTGGAAGTCACGCATTTCTAGAGGTATTGTAAAGTAGCTTGCGAAACAAAGAGGTTTGCAGCTAGGTGTGTTCAAGTGTTAATTGTGCTGTGAGGCCATAGAGCCTTAGATCAAATAAGTACTCAAGTTTCTCTGATCTTCTATTTTATGTCATGGTATTGAAATATATGAGCTTTTGCAAATTTCTTTGACTTGCGTGCGAAGCAATGAGCTTCATTGTGATCGCGCTTCCTCGCTCCAGTGGCACAACTCATATATGCTTTCGGCTGGTGCACATGGCAACGCATCCGAAATACTCTGCAGTGGTGAGCTACTTCCAAAAACTTAGTGTCTTTTCCAGTTGAGATAACATGCAATACGTTTCTCGAGTAGAGGGGGCTTTTTGTTGGCGTACTGCAGCTCAACCGAGCAAAAATGTCTCAGGAATAAAAAATTTACAGCAGAACCCACTTCATGGTGACGGTCGACAGTAATTCGATTAGCATTCAAGCAATGTAGCGACACATTGTCACCACCGAAACGCGTCATGCATGAGCCGTCGACTGCAGCCGGGCTGGATGGATGGATGGAAGAGGCTGAACCCTTTAAATCGGGCGGTGGCACACGCCTTGACTATTACCATATTTTGTACTTTGTGGAGAGTGAAATTTCACCCTGCCTTCATTTAGCCACCAATCAGATAACCTCCGTTTGGTTATTTCTACCGGCTTAAAGTCTATTTTGCCTCTACTGTCCCTAAACCCCAATGCTTTGAAAAAATCAGCCCATTGTTTTGCACTGTAGGGTTAAGCCCCTTACAAAAAAGAATGAGGTGTTCAGCCGTTTCCTCTTCCACTCCACATGCACCGCACAACGTGTACCTTGGTACTTGACTCAGTACATCTTAGTCCGAATACTCCCGTCCTGGCGTCAAACAACAAAGAGCTTCGCCTAGAATTATCATAGATATTTCTTTGGAAATTTCGTGCTTCAAAGTTCTGTATGTTCCCAGTGCTCATTTCGTCTGCATCCCTGTTTTCCATAGACCGCTCTCTCTTTCTTTAACCTTTTTCTTAACCGCTGTTTCCTGGTTTGCACCCCTCCTGCATTCCAACTATTTGATTGACAATTTGCTGGTCCACATCCTCCATTTTGTCTCAACATTCCTCATGTACAAATAACTGAAAAATCTCCTTGCCCACCGCTTTCTGCCATTTCTCTCAATCGCTCCTCAAATTCCATCTTGCTGCTGGCTTGCCTGCCCTCGAATGACGTCCATCCCATGTCACCTGTACCCCCTGATTTGGTGTATTTCCGTGTGCTCCCAGAGCCAGTCTACGTACCCTCGCTGCCTAACTTCCAACCTTGCTCGAACCTCTGATCTCATGCACAGGACCGCATTACCGAAAGTCAAACTAGGGACCATCACCCCTTTCCAAATCCCTCTCACCACTTCGTACCTATTGTAATTCCACAGTGCCTTATTTTTCATCAGAGCTGCATTCCTGCTACCTTTATTCGTTACATATTTTTCATGTTGCGTTAAGTACTCAGCCCCATTGTTTATCCACACTACAAGATATTTGTATTTATCCACTACCTCCAGTGTTATCTCCTGTATCCTATGCTCACTGCCCTGATTATCATTAAAAATCACGACTGCCGATTTTTCTTTACTAAGCTTCAAACCTAAGCTATCTACCTATTTACCACAGATGTCCATTAATCCCTGCAAGTCTTCCTTGCTGTCAGCCATAAAGCCATAAGCACGATGTCATCCGCGTACATCAGTCCTGGTAATGACTGTTTAATCCATTCTCCTTGCTTGAAAAAGGAAAGGTTTAAGCCAAATCCGCTCCTCTCTAATTTTTTCTCTAATCCTTGTAAACACAGCATAAACAACAAAGGTGACAGAAGGCACGCCTGCCTAAGCCCTGCTGTATCTCTAAATGCCCAGATACCTTGTTTTCCCATTTTATAAGCACCTTGTTACTTTTATAGATATTTTAAAAGATTTCTTACTCCATCTTCCACATCTAGAGTACCACTATGTCCCACAAATCCTTTGGATTACATTGTCATAGGCTCCCTTGATATCCAGAAATGCAAGCCATAGGGGCCTGTGTTCCTTTTCTGCTATTTAAATACATTGCGTCAATCAGAACAGATTATCTTCTAACTTTCTTTGTTTCCGGAATCCATTTTGTAGTTCCCCCAGCACCTCCTCGCTCTCCACCCATGCCTGCAGTCTGTCCTTTACAATCTGCACCACCACCCTGTAAACCACTGACGTCACTGCTATGGGACGGTAGTTGTTTATGTCGGCTTTGTCTCCCTTTCCCTTGTATATCATGCTCATCCTGCTCAGTCTCCACCCGTCGGGGGCTTTACCTTCCATTATCGTTTTGCTCATGCCTCTCTTAATGCTTTCTTAGATTTTGGCCCAATGTCTTTATTAACATAATTCGGATGCCATCAGGACCTGTCGACGTGCTACTAGGAACCCTCTTCTCTGCCCTTTCCCACTCGCTTTGTTCAAGTGGAGCCACTGCACTCTATCCTCCCCTGATTGAGCACATGCTACGTTTCGTTCTTTAAATTTTTCTGTCATCATTGTTCTGATATGTTCTATTGCCTCATCTCCCTATAGTCGAACACCTTGAGCTGTAACTATAAACCTCTGCTCTATGCTAGTCTTATTACTCAAGGAGTTGAGATGTTTCCAAAATTTCTTCGCTGCTTTTCATCCTTTTTGTTTACTTCTGACAACCATTGGCTTCCCTTTCTTCTAATCTTCTCATTGATCAAATGGATGCTTCCCTTCTACAGTTTAAGAAGTTATCCCTTTTCTGTCTACATCGGCCTCTGGTTCACCCTTCTGCTTTGAATATCTGTGTTACCTGGATGCTTCCTCACGTTTCTCCATGGTCTTCTTAACTCCTCATCCCACCAGCTCTTGGGTTTACGTCTTCTGATCCCTTTGGGCGTGACTCGTACCTTAGCAAGCTCTAACTCAAATAGCCCTGTTAAATTTGCATATGGCCATTCTGTTTAGTATCCTCTAAAATTACTTACTCAATTTGTTCGGTTGCTATTTCCAGCTGCTTTCCGAGTAAAATATCCACCTGGTTGTTCATTTACTCCTTACCCTACTTTCATTTCTCTTCCAAAACTCAGATTAATACGTTTGTGATCACTAACTAGACTTCTGGAGCCATATTCATCTATGTTCATTACCTTTAGCCTATCATGCATCCTATGTGACATTAGTGCATAATCTATCGTCGACTGCAGGCTCCCTACCTCCCATGTTATGTGCCTTCACACTTCTCAGTACTGTTCCATACAACTAAGTCATGGCTTCACACATATCCAGCATCATGTTGCCTGTTGAGTCTGTGTACCCGTCCATGTCTTCGTTCATGTCGCCTAGTATAATAATCTCGCACCCTCCTCCTAGCTGATTATTGTCACTTGGTAGCATTCCAGCATTTTTTGTTTTCCTCTTTGGCATTTGCGCTTGTCCACAGGTATGCAAAGTCAAGGAGTCTCTGCTCTCCTGCAACTTTCCCTTTTAGCCATAAATACTCCTTGCATACCTCTTTGACCTTTTGGCAATTCATTTTTATGAATGAATGCCCCAATTCCATCCCTTTTCTGCTGCCCTCTGTTCTATTGCAATATTCCCATGCATAATCAGGTTTACAGGGTGGTTGTTCTATGTCCCTAATAGGCTAAGATGTGTCTCCACAAACCCGTACGCCATCAGCTTTTCCTGCCTTAGTTGCTCGTCTATCTCTTCCCCACTTCAGCCTATTCCTGCCACCTTGCATGTAATATACCCTATGTCCGAATAACCTTGCCACTAGTGCTACGTGTATTTCTTCTACAGACTCTGCGTTTCTTGAATCTTGGGGCTCTCCGGGTCCGTCTTTATCTACAGTGGTGGCCTCAGGGCTCTGGGTCCCCCCAAAAAAGCCATAGCTTGGCGCCCTATCCTACTACCTACGCTCCCGCCCGTGGCACCACTGTAGTGAAGCCATCCTGTGCAAAAGGGTGGGAGCCAGACTCGTACACTTCCGGTTTACCTCCATTATGCCGTACCCAAGTGGTCTGCTCAGACCCCTAATGACCCGGTTAGCCTTAACCACACTCCGTTCCATCCCGCTAGCCTGGCCCTGGACCTCTGGGATTGTGCATATGGTTACATGCACATTTGCAGAGGCTTCTCTGAGTTTGCGCAACCCAACCTCTGTCTCTTTAGGTTCTGGCTCCTTCCCTTCAGAACATCGTTGAGACCAACATGAAAACGACCAGATTTTCGTGCTCCATGTTGTCCCATACCATCTTCTGAGCTTTTGCCATTGCGTCAACCATGCACTTCCCTGACTGGGCCTCCACCCTCATCCTCCCGTCCGCCTTCACTTTTGTAAGGACACCCTGCTCAGCCCTCACTACGTTGGAGTCCCCCACCACCAGGACCCTTCACTCTACACGTTCGCCTTCCGCCTGCGATTGCTGTCCTCCAGTTAGCGGTAGCTGGTTCTCCACCTGCCGTGCGCCACTGACATGCGGCGACGGGCTCCCTGCTGCTCGTCCCGTCCCACCCGAAGCCTGCCGCGCTACATCGCTGTAGCGTTGTCGAGCCCCGTGTTTCCGCCTGCTCTCGCCCGCTGTTCTACGGCCCTAGGTGTCCCTCGCTGCTCTCATAGCATGCCTCTGCCTGAGACTCCGCGCTGTCCTCGCCGTCGGCCTGTGCCATTAGCGCCTCCATCCGCTCTTCCAGCACGACCCACTTTTCCCGTTCTTCTGTAGCTCGCCAGCTACTCGCTCCACCAGGTTGGCGTCGGCCCCGTGCCTGTCAAGCAACTCGCCGATCCGAGTTCGAGCTCTATCCTCCGCCCTCGCTCCACCTTCAGCTTCCTTTGAGCTCCTCCACACTAGCTGCCCATTCCCCTTCCATCCGCCGCATAGCCCCCTTAAGTTCTTCACACAGCCTGCACGCGAAACTAGCCTCCTCAGCGTCGGCTAAACTTGCGAAGTGCGTTCGTCCAAATAACACCAACGTTTGCACTCCTCGCACTGCACCAGCTCGCCATCACCCCTGACTTCCCTAGCCTACCGCTCCATCGCCCGCAGACCTCCTAACGAGAAAGCCCGCCAAAATACCTGAAGAAAGCCCCACGGTAAGCCCTACGGCAATCTCGCTGTCGGCTACCTCCGCTAGCTTCCTTAACGCGGTTTGAAAGTGCCGCTCTTCACTGATTTCACAATGCAACACGTCCGCCACGACCCGCTTCCAAAAAATACAGAGTTACCTACTAACATCCAATCAAATAACCAAGAAACTAAAAAAAAGCACGAAAAACAATATATATATATATATATATATATATATATATATATATAGATACAGAGTGTTTCAGCGAACACTTTCAAAATTCTTAAGGTTGCCTCCCGCCTCACCGACCATCGGACACATATACGGCGCGGCGGGCAGCCAACGGCTGGGCACAGTTGCTGTAGTATACGCTTGCTTAAAAGAAAGCATATCCAGGAATTTAGGTTGTGTGGAGGAAGAGACGCGCGCGATGACGTGACTTCCAACAGTGGGTGCTGGTGCACATGAATAAAACAACAAAAGAATCTTCGGCATGTGCAACACGCAACTTCTTAGCACCTGACCGTCTTTGTGGCAATTGAGAAACAACAAGATGAAGACTGTCAAAATATATGCGCTACACTTTAAAAAATATCTAGTGGTTATGTAACCATAACTTAACGAGAGGTAACAACCAAACCTAAACACTCAGACGTACGAAGCTAAACGATAAAGATGTAACCGTTGAGAGAACCAGCTAAACAATAAGATTAATCGTACCTCTCGCTACGTACACCCAGGCATAACTGAGTTAAGCCACAGCCAATTTTTTTCAACCAAACGCACTCCAAGTCTCGGATGCCCTCTAGCCCTCCGCTCAAGAGCCGCGCATGCGCTGTCGAGCGTAGGACAGCAGGACGATGGTGGCACTAACAGAAGGAACGCACCTCGACCGTCCGTGTAATTGCTGCGGCAATAAAATTAGGGTTTGGCTGTTCTTTGAGCTTGAGACATCTTAGACATCACGCAGCAACGACAGAGCTTGCCCACGACGTCTCATCATGTCATGCACTCTCTCATACAGGCGTGGCCTTAAGTGCAGAAGGGTGTGACTGGTCAAGTGTGGAAAGAAGAGTGAGCCGGTGAGGGAGTGCACGTGAATGTGAATGCAAGAGACTGTGGGCACGCGAGTGAACGCGGGTGACCGCAGCTGAGCAGAGGCTAGTATGAGCGAGCGAATGGCGGCGGTGGATGTGCATGTCGACGTGGATGTGCATGTCGGCGGGGCGAGTTTGACTTGACGTACCAGTGAGTAGCTGCTATATAGAGTGCTGGAGAGTGAGTTTACATGAGTATGAAAGTCAGCTCGAGAGTATCACTGAATGTGAGCGGGAATGAGTACGAAGCATGTTTGCGTGCCTGTGAGAACCAACGCGAGTTCATCTCACTTCTTTGGGCAGCAGACCGACACATATCAATCGCGCAAACTAATTGTGCAACGCAGACGATGAGATACGAAGTAATAGACAGTTTTAGAATAACGTTTCCAGCCAAACGTAAACGCATTATGTACGAAAACAAATGGCGCGATCCTTACTGTGCATGCTCAGTACGTTATTTTGTTTCAGTGGTTTACGTGCGCTATGATAACGTACGTTATTTAAGTAAGAACTGTCAATGTTGCTTCTCAGTAAACTAGAAAGAAAGAAAGTAAGTTTGAACAGCTTCAATCTCTTTAATAAGCATGTACTGCGTTCAATCCATCACATTGACGCTCAGTGTATTCCATTACACGATATTGTTCTTGCGCTTTAGCAGCAGAGTGTAATCGTAATATCATGCATTTTATCCTTGACAGATTGGCCTCTGCACAGCTCGTAGACAAAGTGTTATTGTATTGGCGTGATCTTAAGATTTCCTTTAAGTGAAAAACAACTAATAATATCGCCCACTTTTTCTTCGTTTTAAGAATCTGCGTTGTTCATGAGCAGATGCTGCGAACTGCCAACATAAACATTGTATTTAAAGACCCCTCCAATGGGGTCTTTAAGGTAATAAAGTG
>NC_051154.1:307233749-307452757 GCF_013339745.2 Dermacentor silvarum
TTTTTTACGTTCTTTCCTTGCGCGGGCTCATTTAGCGCGTTTCTACGCACTCACAGTTACCGTAATACCGTTCCCGAACTCTAGCACCGGAGCTATGCCGCGCTGATGAGTTTGATCCGTTAGTTTTTGCATTATCTTGCTGCCCAAGCACGAAGAAATGCTTAAAGATGGGTAAGCTCCATGCAGCACCACACAGCGGAAGTTAAATAGAGTTTAAGTGATTTGCGTGGAAAATGAACGCAAAAAACCACAGCGCGAAGCACCCTCACTTCCCGCGCGCTTCGCGAGCGCGAAAAGCCCACGGGTCCGGAGCAGCAGTGGCGCGGCGCGGCCGTTTACACAAAAAGGCCGTCGCCGGAGCCGGCGCTTTGGACAGTCACTCTAGTTTTGCTCACCGTATTTGCTCCAAGCGCAGTTGCTACAATCCGCAGTGGGGCAGTGCGGCGCAAAACTCTCGACATGTTAATAGTCATGGCTAGGTGGTGTATGCCACCGCCCGATTTAAAGGGTTCAGCCTCATCATCCATCCATCCATCCATCCTCGAGCTCTCTGTTTTTGTTCGGTCGCTAGCGGCTGGAGCGGTGTGTGTGTCGCGGCGTGTTGACGAAGCCCTGACGAGAAAGCGACGGCATCGTAAAAGGTGAGGGAACATGTTTTGACTGTTTTGACGTTGCTTTGTTAAGTGTGTTAGGTTGACGCCGTAGCGTGAGCCGCTGTATCAAACTTCAGAAGAGCAAAAAGAAGGTAACGTACAAGCACAGTACTCGCGGGATCGAATCCCGGCCACGGCGGCCGCATTTCGATGGGGGCGAAATGCGAAAACACCCGTGTACAGATTTAGCTGCACGTTAAAAAACCCCAGGTGGTCCAAATTTCCGGAGTTTCCCACTACGGCGTGCCTCATAATCATGTCGTGGTTTTAGCACGTAAAACCCCATAATTTTTTTTTTTTGAAGTACAGTACTACGCACATGTTTTATGCTTAGAACCTTTAAAGCACGTAGAAAACGTGGCATATCCCCACAAGTAAGTTTCAGTGGCGGTTTTCATTAAAATTCCTGGGATGGACCGATCGGGCCGGCGTATGCGATCATTGTAACGCGTCGCGATACTGCATCTAGTGATGCTTTCTTGTGGGATGTGCGATCGGTTGTGGTTCAGTTGTGGTCTGTCAAGTACGCTGGATTTTACCAGGCCCATTAGAAATCCGTACCAGCTACGTTCGTTAGATTATGGGGGTATGCAGCATACGTTTCCGGCGCACACCATGCATAATTATTTGAAAGCTTGCAGCTTTCATTTATATTTCAGCTTGCGATTGCTCTAACGCAGTGCCACGGGACTGACGAAAGAATGTTGCATCTGATAACTGGAAAAGAAAATGCTGCGTTTCAAATACTGTAGTACAGATGAAGAAAGAAAAACACTATAGGTAATGAGGTTGGCCTTCCCTGCTCATAAAATTATTGGTGCATTGCAAAACCTGGAAGTGTGTGGTGGTGTCATGCTGTCAATGCTCCTTGCAATTGAATTTGGTTAATGTCTGCACGAAATTGACTCCTTATACTTTTGAGTTTACAGATTAGTATTAAGATAAATGGGGGCAGTGTGTATACGCGTTGCTGTAGTCATTCATTTTTGTAATGTTGCCAGGGTTTACATGAGATTGACAGATGAAGGAATCGTAGCAAAAGGAAAATAGGACAATCAAGCACAGTTCTTTGGTTTGCTTGCAAAACACACTAAGGCAGAATTAGGAAGTGAACACTGAATGATCTAGCGAGGAATGCACTGTAACCGCAGAACATTTTTTTGTAAAACACGTATATGCTTAATGCAGGTGGGGCTTCACACTACTGCATTGGTTTAAATAAAAGTACAGAAAACACAAGGACATGTGATATAAGAACAATCTTGAAATGCAGCGCAACGGGCCGGCACAGCAGAGAGGAAGACAAACACAGGCGCTGCAAATGCAGCGCTGCGTTCTGCTGCATTTCAAGATGGTTCTTATGTCAAAATACCAACTAGCCGAACTCTTAAAACATGTGATATAGTAGCACTACAAGAGCATGATACCTGATAGCACTACTGCCAACATTCGCAAGTGCAACTATTACAGCATTCCTCTTTCATGACGTACAAAACAGGCAGTTATTACAATTCTTATTGGCATACCAGTAGCTGTATATACCTCTCTGTTATTCAAGAAACATAATGTGATGATCAGTTGTGGTTCCCTTTTCTCCTTCTAAGAATGCATTTCATTAAGTACGTTTGGCATGACCACATTTTTTGTTCTGTGGCCTTGTACAGGTACATTCCTATGTATGGCACACCTGGTTTGCAGCATCGTTTCCTGCATTTTAGGAAAAGCCTGTCTAATGGGGACGAAGTCATTCAGATGTTTACATTTGGCACATCAACGTGGCACACAAGTGAGGCCTGTTTTGCCAAGGTATGTGGATACTAGCTGAATGTGACACATTACTAGCCTATCTCTGTAGACAACTGTACACTGGCACCTGTACTAATACTGGTGTCATTGTCTTCATTTTGATTTGGTTAGTGCTTGCCTTGTAATTTAATTATATTCTGAGGAAAGGGCACTTGCACAAAGCATGCATGCCAGCGACGTTAGCAGCCCATTGAAGAAGTTCCATTGCAAGATAGATGCTGACATGCTGAAGTAAGAAGATAATAGCAGCTGCTTTTAATTTAAAAAATCTGGACAGTAGTAACCTGATTGTTATACAACTTGCCTGCATTTACAGCAAAAAAGGTAAAAGTTTTATGTGAATGCTGCCTAGGTATTGTTTGGCTAGATGCCCGTAAGTGCTCGGCATGAAATTTGGCTTAGCCTGCTGAAATGTATATGCTAACTCTAGTGCAGTATGTGCTTAGTGACATGAGAAAGTGCCTGCTAGGATTACCATACTGAAGGCTACATTACTGTGATGTGTAGTGCGCGACACGGTGCGGTGGATTGAGACAAGAAGCAGACGACAAGGAGAGCGCGCGCCGAGGTGAATTTCGTGTTGGCTAAAGACAACAACGTCGAAGTGCGCGTGGACACGCGGCACAAGAAACTAAAAGAAAAAGCCAATCACAAGACAACATGAAACCTCAAGCAGCCAATGAGGAAACGACAAATCGGCCAGAGTGGCAGAAAAACTAGGCACGCTGGCAGAAGGGGGGAGAGTTCCAGAAGCGGGGCACCAGGAGAAGGTCGGCCACCGGATCGGGGGTTGAAGACGGCCGTCGGGTTCTGGACCCGGAGCCACCAGGACTTCACCCGGCTGGGGCCTCCTACTAACCTATTCCTGGGCGTCGCCACTCCATTCGTTAGGGAACTGCTGCCCGAGGCCGGTGAGCGTCTGCGCCCGTGGGCAGAACGTGAGCTGTAAGGCTACGGGCCCGACTGCCACAACCAGCTGCCCGGCTAGAACACTGCCACCGTCTACCCATGCTGCCAAACTACCTGCCTTCCTGGGCATTGCCACACTGCCCGATCGTCAACTGCTGCTGCCCGAGGCCAGTGAGTGTCTGCGCCCATGGGCAGAATGTGAGCTGTCGGGCTACGGGCCCGAGTTCCACGACCAGCTGCCAGGCCAGAATGCCACCGCCGCCGTCTACCCGTGCCGCCGAGCCGCCTGTCTTCTTCCTCCAAGCCAGAGCTGCTACGCTCTGGTCGCCCGGTCAACGATCTGACACCCTGACCATTGGTGAGATTGACGCTGCTTCTCTCGTCGTCTCACATCCGCTATTCCGCGTCGAGACTTGTGTGCCACACACTCGCGGCCTGCCCGAACTTGCCCGCTATCATTTTGGTTCTAGCTCCGAGTGCGTTTCCTGCCGTGATAGTATTTTTGAGTGTTTGTTTTATGGATTACTTTTCGTTTCAGGTGATAATGGTTTTAATAAATGCTTGTGTGCGTTTTCCAACAAACGGCTTTGTCCTCAATTGGGTTCTGGGAGGCTCCTAGAGAACCATCAGAAACCATTAAACAAAATAACCTGTCATCACAATCACGTAAAGTAAATATACAAGGCATGCTGTACCCATAGTTATGGGCAGTAATTGAACAAGGAATGTCCCTGAGCCAACATTTTGACAAGGGGGCTTCGTTATCGTCCGGGCAACCACTGCTTTCCTTAGCACCATTTTCTTGTATGTGTTGGTGACTCTCTTCCACCCTCACTGAGGGAGGAGAATAAGACGGTGTGGGGTAGGTAATTAAAAAAGAAAGTGGACTGAAAATTAAAGGGGAGGGTTAAAGGGAGGCTTGCAGTTATGAAAAGGGGAACAGTAGGGATACTGTTGGGTTCTTTAAAAAGTGGAGATAAAAATTGGAAACTGAAAAGAACTTACATGACATGTAACTTCAGATGCAGATGGAACCAATTAAGTCTGCATGATTAAGAATGCAATAAATATTCGTATAATCTGTCTGGAATTTGAAAAGGAGGGAAAAAGGGAATTGGGAGGACATAATGTGGTCAAAGAAACTGAGTTCTAGCCATTAATGTTCCGTTAAGAGTAGAAATGAAAACTGCAAGCAAAGAATATGTATAAATGTCCCGTTCAAAAACAGAAATAATACGACACTGCATGGTACGAGAACGGAAAAAAAATATTAACGAAACATAAAAAAAGTTAATAAACTGTGTATTATAGGGAGTTAATAGAGAATACGCTGTGAGAAAGTACAAAGAAGTGTATATATATATGTATATATATATATATTGTTACGCCAACAAAAAGCGTTTATTGATAAGCGAAGTAGAGTGAGTCGCGACGGCCTTGATCAGCGGAGTGCCGACCGAGATTCAGCTAGCTAGGTCGCACTTCGTCATCTTCACACCTCTTGGATGCCCCACATCCTGTTGAGGCATAAACCCAAAACGCACCTAAGATCGAGTGTCACATTGCCCTCCACGCAGACGAAGCCCGCCGGGCATATCAAACAGGTTGTCTAGGGATAAAGAGCTTTAAACGTGCAACATGCGAAAGTTCAATCTTTGCTGACCGTCAGCCACTTGATGTGAGGCGTGCTATGCGGTAGGTCAGTTCACTGATACGATCAGTAATAACATACGGTCCAACATAGTGGGCCAGCAGTTTTTCACTTAAACCACGTTTTCTTGTTGGTTTCCACAAACGGCTTTGTCCTCAATTGGGTTCTGGTAGGTCAGTTCCCTGATACGATCAGTAATAACATACGGTCCAACATAGTGGGCGAGCAGTTTTTCACTTAAACCACGTTTTCTTGTCCACTAGATGACCCAAGACCAGTGTTTGGCACTCTCCAAAATGGCATTTCTTCGAGTTTAGCACCAAACCTGCTTTTTCCAAGCAGTCTAGCATAAGATCGAGACGTGCGTTGTGCTCACTGAACGTGCGCCCGAAAATCACTACATCGTCTAGGTAGACTAGGTCACCAGGGTCATATATGACGTGTCGGCGTCGGCGGTCGTAGCGTTCCTTCGAGCGGTCTTGGGAAACAAGAGTGCGTAAAGAAGCAAGTTGTCGGGCCTCTTCAGCAAGAGAGAGGGTCTCGGATATACAAAGATTTTCGTGGCTTGAAAACGGGAAGATAGTGTCTAGCGTATAACGAGGCGCACGAGCATACGAAGAAAGAAGGGACTGTAGCCCGTAGTTTCGTGCTGTGAGGTATTAAATGCGTAAGTAATGAAAGGTAGCAGCTGCCCCAGTTCTTATGATCTGACGCAACATACATGGACAGCATGTTACCCGCCGTGGTTGCTCAGTGGCTATGGTGTTGGGCTGCTGAGCACGAGGTCGCGGGATCAAATCCTGGCCACGGCGGCCGCATTTCGATGGGGGCGAAATGCGAAAACACCCGTGTACTTAGATTTAGGTGCACGTTAAAGAACCCCAGGTGGTCCAAATTTCCGGAGTCCCCCACTACGGCGTGCCTCATAATCAGAACTGGTTTTGGCACGTAAAACCCCATAATTTAATTTTTGGACAGCATGTTAGTAAGAGTTCTGTTGGTGCGTTCCATCAGGCCATTTGTTTGGGGATGATACGGTGTGGAATGTCGAAAATCTGAAGCACATAGACGGAGCATCTCTTCGACCACGTCTGCAGTGAACTGCCATCCACAATTGCTGATGATGACTCTGGGAGGTCCGTGTCGGAGAATGACGAAACGCAGCAGAAAAATACACACTTCAGTTGCAGTTGCCGATGGTATAGCAGCTGTCGCACATTAGCGCGTCAAGTGATCGGCACACACGACAATCCAGCGATTCCCATCAGATGACCGCGGGAAAGGACTGATAAGGTCGATGCCGACTTGCTCGAACGGAGTGCTTGGGGGTGGCAGTGGATGTAGTCGGCCAGGAGGAGCGCTCGTCGGACACTTGTGACGTTGACACTCGTTGCAGCTGGACACGTACTGGTCGGTCGTCTGACGCATTCTAGGCCAGTAGAACCTTTCTTGTACGCGGTAGAGCATTCGCGCAGATCCCAAATGACCAGACATTGGATCGTCATGCATAGCGCGCTAGATGGATACACGGAGGCTCTCTGGGACCACCAGGAGATGTCATGGGCCTGTAGTAGAATAGTTCTTTTTGTACAGTACCCCATCACGAACACAGAAATGAGAGGATGGTGCTGATTTCCTTTCGGTAATGAGCAGTGGCTCTAAAGTTCTGTCTTTTTTGTTGCTCGACCTTGAAGGTATGAAAATCAGGAAACCCTGGCTCCAGTGATGCGATATAGCGGTCGAAATTGTCCGCGTCGCAGTCTGTCATTGAAAGCGGCATGCGCGAGAGGCAGTCAGCGTCCGCGTGCCATCGGCCGCTTTTATAAGAAACGGTAAAATCATACTCCTGTAAGCGAAGTGTCCAATGCGCAAGCCGGCCTGATGGATCACGAAGATTAACCAGCCAGCATTGAGAATGATGGTCTGTCACCATGGTGAAGTGGCGCCCATACAGGTATGAACGGAAGCGCTGTACTGCGAAAATCATTACGAGACATTCTTGCTCTGTGACTGTATAGTTGCGCTCAGAATTGCTTAACAAGCGACTCGCATAGGCGACGAGGTGTTCTTTGGCATCGACGCGTTGAACAAGAACTGCACCGATGCCAATACCACTAGCGTCCACATGAACTTTCGTGGGAGCCGCATGGTTGAAGTGGCGGAGAATGGGGTGGGACGTCAAAAGAAACTTCAGCTCACAAAAACTGGCCTCACATTCAGGGGTCCACTTGAAGGGAACGCCCTTCTGCAGGAGGCATGTCAGTGGATACGCGATGTTGGCAAACCCACGAATAAACTGGCGGAAGTATGAGCAAAGGCCTCGGAAACTGCGTAACTCTTTTACTGAGCGAGGTTGTTTGAAGGCTTCGACAGCAGCAGTCTTTGCTGGATCAGGTCGTATGCCGTCCTTGTCCACTAGATGACCCAAGACCAGTGTTTGGCACTCTCCAAAATGACATTTCTTCGAGTTTAGCACCAAACCTGCTTTTCCCAAGCAGTCTAGCATAAGATCGAGACATGCGTTGTGCTCACTGAACGTGCGCCCGAAAATCACTACATCGTCTAGGTAGCACATGCACACTTCCCACTTCAGACCACGCAGGATGTTGTCCATGAAGCGCTCGAAAGTCGCAGGCACATTACAGAGCCCGAACGGCATCACATTAAATTCAAAAAGACCGTCTGGTGTTACAAATGCCGTTTTCTCTTTGTCTTCTTTGTGCATAGGGATCTGCCAGTACCCCGACCTCAAGTCAACAGACGAAAAGTAAGATGCTGATGAAAGGCAGTCGATGGCATCATCAATACATGGAAGTGGATACACATGCTTTTTGGTGATGGTGTTGAGGCGACGGTAGTCAACACAAAATCGCCATGTGCCATCTTTCTTTTTAACCAGGATCACTGGCGCTGCCCACGGACTACAGGATTCTTGGATAACATTCTTACTTAGCATCTCGCGGACTTGATCGTTGATCACCTTGTGTTCCGATGGTGAGACTCTGTACGGCTTCTGTCGAAATGGTTGGGCAGATCCCGTATCTATGCGATGGTGTATACGAGAAGGGGGAAACGATGGTGGCCCCTCTTGCTGTGAAAAGTCAAACAGTCCGGCGTGTTTTAGCAGAATATTCGCGACTTCCTGACGCTGGCTAGTGCTGAGTGTCTTGTTCACCATAGTTGGAATGGAGGAGTCTGCAGCAGGGCATGCATTAACGACACGGCGTTCATCCGAAGAATCAGGGACTTCTGTAAGAACGGCGACTGACAGCACTTGATCTTCATGGTAGGCGGCAAGTTTCAGACCCTGTGGTAGTATTGCAGGTTCACTGTAACAGTTTACGGTCCATAAGCTTATGCGTCCGTGAACAACTGACAGCGTGCAATTCGGTATCAGCACATTCCTTTTGATGCAGCTCAGATGAACGGGCTCCACGATAGCATCAAACGTTCCGTTGGTGGTAGGCAAACAGGCGACTGAAACACGTTGCAGATAACGGAGGCACAACTGTATCACTCGACACACAAAGCACACTTTCGTGATGCGGTGGACCATCCGTAAACACAGCCGAAAAGCTCGTATCTATACTAATTTCTCCCATTCTGCAGTCGACAGTGGCACCACACTGTTTAAAAAAATCAAGGCCCAGTATTATGTCATGCGTAGAATGAGGCAAAACTGCAAACTCTGCATTAAATATTTGACCGCCCAAGATAACGTCCACATTGCAAACCCCGACAGGACGTAACAACTCCCCACTCACTCCACGAAACGTATCAGCACGGTCCCAGCGAAACATCACTTTTCGTCCTAGGAGGCTTTTAAATGCAAGACTCATCACTGACACCACTGCTCCTGTGTCCACTAAGGCCATTGTTGAAACCCCGTCAATCAGTACAGACACCTTATTCTTAAGCATACAAATGGGTGGAGGTATCTCTGTCGACATCGAAGATTGTCCAGCGACCTCACCTCCAACGGCCGCGCTGACTAGTTTTCCGGAGGTGGCGACGGGTAGCGACACCGTGGAGACGGCGACCGGCTTAAGCGAGGAGCGGGTGGTGGTGTCAAACAGCAAACGGATGCTGGAGAACGATTCCGCAGCGTCCCCGGGTGCTGGTGAGGGTTGCTTCCTGGATATGTGTGCGAGGGTGAGTACGTTTCATCAAATGGAGCGCGGTACTGCCTTGACATCATAGATCGGTCGAACCTCGGTGGTTGGCAGCGATTGCAGTACCTGGCAATGGTGGCCCAAGTTGCCGCAGCTGTAGCACACAGGTAACCGACAATCGATGAATGGCTCCTCGAAGCGCTCATCCGTGGGGGATCGTGTGGCCAAGTGGCTGAACCTGCTGAACAGGAGATACAGTCGGTCAGCGTGAAAACCTGCCTGAGCGAGGGTGTTCTCGTCGTTGTTCGGGCATAAATGTGCCTTGACGAGGCCATGGAGCTCCTCTGTGGGTGATGTCCGTGACACATACCGACGGTTGCCATGGAGCGCATATTGCTGCAAGCGCCGTGTTTTGCAGCAGGTTGTTGCATGACGCTGCAGGCAAGTACCTCGTGTCGCCGCAGTTCTTCACGCACGATCTGCCGTATAGTAGACGAAAGATCGGCGGACGGGCTCTCATCGACACTGCCAACGGTTGTCACATTCGCCAGTCGTCCAAATTTTGGCGCAATGCGACGAGTCTTCAACGTCTCAAACGTACGGCAGTGACGTATGACATCCGAGACGGAATCAACGTGTTCCCTGCCTATAAGGAAATTGTAGACATCTGCAATTCCTTTAAGGAGATGTCCGACATCTGTGAATTCACTATTCGATGTGCATGGTGCATGTTTCTCCAGGAGTCTGAGCTCTAAGAGCTAGGGTTCGCTCTGCGCGTTTCTGTTTGGCGTAGGAGTCTCCAAAACACTTCTTAATTTCTTCCATGAAGCGCTCCCAAGTTGTCAGGAAGTCTTCGTGATTTTCAAACCACATCAGCGCTGTCTCACTCAGAAACAGAACGACATATTCAAGCTGAGTGACTGAGTCCTAACGGTTGTAACCGCTCACCCGTGCATAGTGCGTCAGCCACTCGTCGACATCTTCGCCTGCTGTTCCCGAGAACGAGCGTGGTTCCATGTGGTGCAAAGGTCCAACTGGCGTTGACCTTTGAGCTGGTACACCTGGCGCTGGCGTTTGTGCACTTATGTCCTGAGACATGACGAACGTCGTTGGCGAGAGCCCAGTGAGACGGCGGCTCCGGCGAAGTTCTAGATGTTGCGGCTCCGTGGTATGTTGTGTCGTACCCAGCACACTCCACCACTCTGTTATGCCAACAAAAGGCTTGGCGTAATGATAAGCGAAGTAGAGTGAGTCGCGACGGCCTTGATCAGCAGAGTGCCGACCGAGCTTCAGCTAGCTAGCCGCACTTTGTCGTCTTTCTTCACACCTCTTGGATGCCCCACATCCTGTTGAGGCGTTAACTCAGAACGCACCGAAGATCGAGTGTCACAATATATATATATATATATCGCAAATAAATGAAATAATTCAGTGTCGGGGTCATAAAAAGCCCTGGCATAACCAGGTGTAAGACCACAAAAATATAATCGTAATGATAATAGTAATGAGTATTTATTTATTTATTTATTTATTTACAAATACCTCACAGGCTACACATAAGAGTATTATGTGAGGGGGACTATACAATAAATTTTTACAAGAGCAGAAAACAAAAGGAATTCAAAAACCAAGCGTTATACAATGGAAAAATGTGAGAGATAACATAGGTGTAATACTAATAATAAGACACTTAGTATGTATTATACATATTTGAACGGGCCAACATGCTGTCATTATTTTATGTATATTGAACAGGCCAACATGCTGTCATTATTTAATGTATAAACATGATTGCAAGATATCAACTATGTTTAACACAGTCATGCATGGTTAGTATTTTATTTCTAAATGCCGCGTGATCATGAATACACACTACATCATCAGGGAGGTCATTTCATTGAATAATGGCACGTGCTAGCGCAGATGCGTTAAAGGCTTGAGTGCGGCCAAAAAGACCAACAACACTATGCTGACTATGAAGCCTGCGAGATATGCGATGAGGTTTTGATAGTGGCAAAGTATTTACGTGCGCGCTGTAGATTACTTTATGGAATAAACATAGAATGGCTGTCTTCCTGCGTAATTCCAGGGATGGTAATGATAACGAAGCCTTCATGTTAGTCACACTGGAGTAGCAGTTATAGTCACAGGTGATGAAACATGCAGCGCGGTTTTGCACAGATTCTAGTAAGTCGATTAGATACGATTGGTGAGGTGACCAGATAGAGGATGCATATTCGAGTTGTGGACGAACAAATGTCTGATATGCTAGTTTTCGTGTTATAGATGGCGCCGCATGAAGATTACGTTTTAGGTATCCGAGTGTACGCGATGCTTTTTTTCAATGTGTGTTGCCCAGGATAGTTTAGAAGTGAAGTTAATGCCAAGGTACTTGTAGGGGTCTGTTGCCAATAAGGGTTTATTGTTAAGAGAGTATGTGTCAGTCGAGTTTGACTGCTTTCGGCTGAACGTCATTAGTTTGCATTTCTCAGCGCTAACCATCATCTGCCACTTCGAGCACCAGAATGAAATTGTGTCAAGATCCTGTTGTAGTACCAGATAATCTGCCCGAGTTTAAATTCACGGTATATTATGCAATTGTCGGCAAACAAATGGATGTTTGATGATATATGAGATGGAAGGTCATTAATGTAGATAAGAAATAATAAAGAACCCAGGACGCTGCCCTGAGGACAAACAAATAATTAATGCTACTGCTATGTACACTACTGGTTTACTGGCTACCATGCATTGGCTTATTCTCCTCCCCCATTGAGGGTAGGGGAGAGAGATACACGTACATAAAAACACTGCTTAGGAAAGCAGTTGCTACACTGATGAAGACAAGACCCCTTGTCGATGAGTTGGTTCTAATGAGATTCCTTGTCCGACTACTGTTCATCGCTTCAAGCCCCATATCTGTGTGAACTTCTGTCGTGTTTGGATGTCTACCCATAGTTGTATGATACGATACATGAAGTATGCATTAGACAGGTATCATTACACACATCATTACATCATTATCACATCATTACACACATCATTACAGATCATTATCTTACACACAGGTATCATTACACAGGTATCTTCACAAGGTTGAGTAATTAATGCTAAGAAATGTAATCTTGCATTTTCACCAAACATTTACATTATGCACGTGTGAATGTGACATCTGCAAAGATAGAAATCAAGTAGCTGCAGCTATGTGAAATAAATCAGCAATCTAACTGCAATATCTGCGACTATAGAGTTGCCTCTGCTTACGTAAAAAATGCACCTCTCCAGTGGCTTGAAAGGTTGAGTAAAAAAGAAGCTTTGCACTAGTTTCAGGCAAGTTCATTTATATACGGTAACATTCATGTGTCGGTGTTTGCTTCAAATGAAAGACTGTGGGTATGTAGGGTGCAGCCACAGCTTTTATCATGATTGCTGGAATTGTTGTGCACAGTTCATACGGGGTTTATTCAGTGAGACATACTTCAGCTTGCGCTGGTGCTAAAGCAGACATCGGAGAGTACATACTGTGATAATTGAAAATTTACCAGAACAAACCATACAAAAGTGGAAAAACACACTTATGAGCATTATAACTATATATACAAAGAAATGGCAAACAGAAAGCAATGGAAACAAGTGCACAAATAATGAAAACTAAAAAACGACAATAAAATCAAGAGTGAAAAGCCACAGAAACTACTAACAAGAATAATGACAGTGAGACATAGATAACATAGGTACAAGTTAACTACAGAAATGTACACATGCTTGCACAAAAGGGTAATTTGTTGGATTATGCACATATGTACCAGCTGGCAATAAAAGGTTAGTACTGGGTAAAGCATTTCATGTTTCAATTGTTCAAGGAAAGAAAGTGGGTCTAAATGTGTTGGTATGGGACAAGTAAGGACTTGAGGATGAGGTGATAGTGGTGGAAGATGAAGTGGCAAAATGTGGATAATCATTATTTAAGACTCGGCTAAAAAACAGTGCTATATAATTGCTAAAGTACACAAAGCAAGATTAAATCGTAAAAAAACATATTAATTGGAGAAATGTACAGCTCCAATACTTCATACTTTTCTCGCTCTGGTCTGCCTTAAGTTTCAGCAGAGACGCCACTAATAGTCCTGTTAATGTTATAAGTGGTCAAATCTGTAAGCTTTGTCACATTGATCGCACTGGACAGCGAGTTTGCTAAGCATACTTACAGTGAGCAGAAAATGCAAACCAGCGCATATTCATGGAGCACTTTCACATGCTAAATACAGCAATATAAATGTGGTTACATTTATCAGAACTGTTTTCTTAAATAGGTGTAACTCTAGTGTAGTTTATCATACAATCATGACAAGTGTGTACTGTGTCACACGTTGCACCGGCTCAGCGCAAGTAAAACATGTTGAGATGTTTATAACGCCGTGGTAAATACCAATGTTACAAGTAACAAACAGGGGCCAAACACTGTAGTGACACGTACACATGTTTATCTTTCACCGGTGGCCGCTTTCAACATTGGCTGACAAATGTTAAACGTTATCGCTCGGCGCAGGACGCGCCTGCATTGGAAGCTTCTCGGACGTTATCAATGCTTCTATCCGTCGTCTGTGGTCACCGACGTCCATGTAATCTGATTGCATGACTGACGCGAATTGTCTAGAACTTTCTGGAAGACACGCGGGCATCAGGGATTAATCTAGAACCTTTGATGACTCAGGTATAAAAGCTGACGCGTTTCGCCGCTGATGAGATTTCGACGATCGCCGACTGTGTTCGCCGCTATCGTTGTGCTTCAAGTGTAACTTGCTTTTGCGGGCACAGGTTCGCCCAATAAAGAATCAGTTTCGTCATTCCCAGTTTTACGACTGTTTGCTTCATCGTCACTACTACGTGACATCTGGTGGAGGTGCTTTTATGTCCTTGTACCGGACCCCCCCGTCCAGCCGTGAGCCAAGCCCACACCGTCTAGAAGACGTCGACGCCTACCCCGACCAGCGAGCTAGTCGCAGGCTACTGAACCTGCCACCGGAGTACGAACCCCTACCTGAGAAGACCAAGAGGACAAAAGTCATGACCTCGGCAGCAGCTACCATGACAGCCCCTGTGCCAACATCTGCGGTCGTGATGCAACAATCCAGGGAGCCGCCGACTTTCCGCGGTTCGCCATGTGAAGACGCCGAAAGCTGGCTGGAGGCATACGACCGGGTCGCTACGTTCAACAAGTGGGACTGCGACGAAAAGCTGCGCCATGTTTACTTCTCTCTTGAAGATGGCGCCAGAACCTGGTTCGAGAATAGGGAACGTTCACTAACAACCTGGGACCTCTTCCGAGCCGCCTTCCTGGACACCTTCACGAGCGTCGTCCGTAAAGAAAGAGCTGCAGCCTTGCTGGAAAACCGTGTACAGCTCCCGAATGAGGGCATCGGTATGTACACTGAAGAAATGACTCGATTGTTCCGGCACGCCGATCCAGCTATGCCCGAAGACAAGAAAGTTCGCTTGCTCATGCGGGGAGTTAAGCAGGAGCTATTCGCCGGACTGGTACGGAATCCACCAACAACAGTCCAAGACTTTCTCTCGGAGGCTACGACGATCGAGAAAGCACTGGACATGCGCAACCGGCAATACAATCGCCGTTCGACGCCACACTACGCCGAAGTCCAAGGACTTTACGACGACCTACGAGACACCATCAGGGCGATAGTACGCGAAGAGCTGCGGAAGTTGCTACCGTCGTCGCAGCCTCAAGTTGCTTCCATCGCCGATATCGTGCGGGAGGAAATCCAGCAATCGCTAGGACTTCCCGAATCGCCGTAACCCCAGCCGGAAGCGATGACATACGCCGCCGTCGCCCGTCGTCAAGGCCCCCCTCCGCGCTCGCGCCAGGGCCCCGTAACGCCGCAATTCCGTCGCCCAGCGCCGCCGCCGCAGCCAGCACGCCCGCCCGTCGCCCAGCGCAGCTACCCGAGAAAAACGGACATTTGGCGCGCCCCCGACCACCGCCCGCTCTGCTATCACTGCGGGGAAGCCGGCCATGTCTACCGCCGATGCCCATACCGCGAGATGGGCCTACGAGGGTTCGCCGTCAACGCGCCACGTCCACAGCTTGGGGAGCGACCACGTGACATCGCCGACTACCTCGCCGGAGCTCAGTGGCAACCACGACGACCCTCATGCTCGCCGTCACCAGGCCGCTACATCTCGCCCCATCGCCGTCAGTACACCGGTCCCACTCGGGGCCGATCTCCCAGTCCTTACCCGGGAAACTAAAGGCAGCAACCAATGGAGGTGCGGTTGCTGTACGACGCAATACCGAAGATCCTCCGCCGCCGACGAAGAAGATTCGCGAATCACCACGACGAGGTATCAGCACACCGCCTGGCAAGAGCCCTAACGACAACACTTCGCCGCCGAAAGAAGACCTACAGACGCGACGTAGCAGCAGCGGAGCAAGCCGACGCAGCCGTGATCCGACGCCACAACTTAACCGCAACGCCAGACGACGGTCTACCGACTTAGACGTGCTAATCGATGGTCATCACGTCACTGCTCTCGTCGACACTGGAGCCGACTATTCCGTCTTCATTGGCCCGTTCGCCGCCAAGTTGAAGAAGGTGAAGACTGCCTGGCAAGGACCCGATATCCGTACAGCGGGAGGCCACCTAATAACGCCGGCTGGAATCTGCACAGCACGAGTCACTGTGAACAACCGCACTTACCCGGCGAGCTTCGTAATCCTGCAGCACTGCTCCAGGGATGTCATCCTAGGCATGGACTTTCTAAACCAACACGGTGCAGTCATCGACTTAAGGTCCAAGTTGGTAACGCTTTCAACGCACAACGCGATACCACCGGATACAGACATCAGTTACCATGCCTTGAATGTGCTAGAAGAACAAGTCACCGTTCCGCCTCGCTCCAGCGTAATGATTTCCGTCGGTACCGAAGTGCCTGCAGACATGGAGGGCGTCATCGAGGGCGATCATCACTTACTGCTCGACCGTGAAATTTGCGTCGCTAGAGGCATAGCTGAGCTACGTGCAGGGAAAGCAAGGGTGATGCTCACGAACTTCAGCCCCGAATACAAGCACATTAACAAAGGCACCACGGTCGCCTACATCGACGAAATAGTACAAGCCAGCAGTGCTTTCGCCTTCACGGATTCCAGTGCACCTGCAACGACGACTATAGTACCTGAACCAACTTTCGACGTCAATCAGAACCTTCCCAGGCATAGGAAAGAACAACTAAAAGCTCTGCTCCTGCAATACAAGGACTGCTTCTCGTCGTCGTCAAAAGTTCGACAAACCCCTGTCGCCAAGCACCGCATCATAACCGACGAAAATGTCCGCCCACTCCGTCAGAGCCCGTACCGAGTTTCGGCGCGCGAACGCGAGGCCATAAGGCAACAAGTCGACGAAATGCTACGCGACGACATCATCCAGCCGTCCAAGAGTCCGTGGGCGTCCCCCGTGGTGTTAGTGAAGAAGAAGGATGGAACCCTACGTTTCTGCGTCGATTATCGTCGCCTCAACAAGATCACGAAGAAGGACGTATACCCCCTCCCACGGATTGACGACGCCTTGGATCGACTCTACAACGCAAAGTATTTTTCGTCGATGGACCTCAAAACCGGCTACTGGCAAATCGAAGTCGACGAGAGGGACCGGGAGAAGACTGCCTTTATAACACCAGACGGACTGTTCGAGTTCAAGGTCATGCCGTTTGGTCTTTGCTCGGCACCTGCGACTTTCCAACGCGTCATGGATACAGTACTGGCAGGCTTGAAGTGGCAGACTTGCCTCGTGTATTTGGACGACGTCGTTGTGTTTGCCTCAAGCTTCGAAGAACACCTGCGGCGCCTTGAAACAGTTCTTCAAGCTATCAAGACCTCCGGACTCACGTTGAAGCCAGAAAAGTGCCGCTTCGCATACGAGGAGCTCTTGTTTTTGGGCCATGTCATCAACAAGTCTGGAGTGTGCCCTGACCCACAGAAAACGGCGGCCATCACTGACTTTCCTCCGCCCGCCGACAAGAAGGCAGTGCGTAGATTTCTTGGCCTGTGCGCCTATTACAGGCGCTTCGTTAAGGATTTTTCACGGATCGCCGAGCCACTGACGTACCTCACGAAGGCCGACGTCGAGTTCAAGTGGGAGACGCCGCAAATCGAAGCATTTGAAGAACTGAAGCGACGCCTACAATCGCCGCCCATCCTTGCGCATTTCGACGAAAACGCCGATACCGAAGTCCACACCGACGCAAGCAGCGTAGGACTTGGCGCCGTGCTTGTGCAGAGGACTGACGGACTAGAAAGGGTTGTAAGTTACGCTAGCCGGTCGCTATCGAAGGCGGAATCAAATTATTCCACAACAGAAAAGGAGTGCCTCGCCATCATCTGGGCTACATCAAAGTTTCGCCCCTACCTCTATGGCAGGCCCTTCAAAGTTGTGAGCGACCACCACGCCTTGTGTTGGCTAGCTAACTTGAAGGATCCTTCAGGTCGCCTCGCACGATGGAGTCTGAGACTTCAAGCATTCGACGTCACCGTCGTTTACAAGTCCGGGCGAAAGCACTCTGACGCCGACCGCTTGTCTCGCGCCCCCGTCGAACCGCCGCCACAGGATGACCAGGATGACGACACTTTCTTGGGACCCATCAGTGCCGACGAATTCGCCGAACAACAGCGAGCCGACCCGGAACTAAGGAACCTTGTAGATTACCTGGAAGGCAAGACCGTCACGGTGCCGAAGGTGTTCAGGCGAGGATTGGCGTCGTTTTTCTTGCAAAACGACATTCTCCTAAAGAAGAACTTCTCGCCTCTCCGAGCCAACTACCTCCTCGTGGTACCCTCAGCATTGCGTCCAGAGGTTCTGCAAGCTCTCCATGACGACCCAACGGCTGGACATCTGGGTTTTTCCCGCACGCTCGCGAGGATACAAGAAAAATACTACTGGCCTCGCCTCTCTGCCGACGTCGCCCATTACGTAAGGACATGCCGAGACTGTCAGCGACGCAAAACACCGCCGACAAGGCCAGCCGGACTTCTACAGCCGATCGAGCCACCTCGCCGACCGTTCCAGCAGATTGGGATGGACTTACTGGGGCCTTTTCCAACGTCGACGTCCGGGAATAAATGGATCGTCGTAGCTACGGACTACCTCACCCGCTACGCCGAAACAAAAGCCTTGCCCAAAGGCAGTGCTGCCGAGGTAGCCCGATTCTTCATTGAGAACACCCTCCTGCGTCACGGTGCCCCAGAAGTTCTCATCACCGACAGAGGTACTGCCTTTACGGCAGAACTAACTCAAGCCATCCTGCGATACAGCCACACAAGCCATCGCCGGACCACCGCCTACCACCCGCAGACGAATGGCCTCACCGAGCGCCTAAATAAGACCATCGCCGACATGCTGGCAATGTACGTCGACGTCGAACACAAGACGTGGGATGCTATCCTTCCGTACGTGACCTTCGCATACAACACGGCCGTGCAAGAAACGACGCACATGGCGCCGTTCAACCTGGTCTACGGAAGGAACCCGGCAACGACGCTTGACGCCATGCTACCGGACGTCACCGACGAAGAAAATCTCGACGTTGCCACCTATTTGCAGCGTGCCGAAGAAGGTCGACAGCTCGCCCGACTGCGCATCAAGAACCAGCAGAGGACCAACAGCCGACACTACAACCTTCGACGACGCTACGTCGAGTACCAGCCCGGTGACCGTGTTTGGGTCTGGACTCCGATACGCCGACGAGGACTTAGCGAGAAGCTGTTACGTCGCTATTTCGGACCATATAAGATCACCCGACGTATTGGCGCACTGGACTATGAGGTCGTGCCAGACGGCATTTCGCAATCACAGCGGCGCCGGGCACGACCTGAAGTCATCCACGTGGTGCGTCTTAAGCCTTTCTACGCCCGCTGACAAACTTAGGTACTTTGTTACTTTGTTATTGTTTTTTGTTGTTTTGTTTATTACGCATGGTTTTGTTTTCGCTTTCGTGTTTGTTTGTAGCATCGGGACGATGCTTTTTAAGGGGAGGGTATTGACACGTACACATGTTTATCTTTCACCGGTGGCAGCTTTCAACATTGGCTGACAAATGTTAAACGTTATCGCTCGGCGCAGGACGCGCCTGCATTGGAAGCTTCTCGGACGTTATCAATGCTTCTATCCGTCGTCTGCGGTCACCGACGTCCATGTAATCTGATTGCATGACTGACGCGAATTGTCTAGAACTTTCTGGAAGACACGCGGGCATCAGGGATTTATCTAGAACCTTTGATGACTCAGGTATAAAAGCTGACGCGTTTCGCCGCTGATGAGATTTCGACGATCGCCGACTGTGTTCGCCGCTATCGTTGTGCTTCAAGTGTAACTTGCTTTTGCGGGCACAGGTTCGCCCAATAAAGAATCAGTTTCGTCATTCCCAGTTTTACGACTGTTTGCTTCATCGTTACTACGTGACAGTAGGTACAATGCTGATAGAACAGTCGTTTAACAAATACTATGTAAGGCAGTAGCCTCCACACAGTGTACAGATGCTTATACTCATATGTAAATGGAGTAGGTTGTGTAAAAGTACTACAGACCCAAGAAAATTGCAAGGAAAGATCACCATCTGTAACTTTGTTCTTATCTGTGAAACACACCCACATTTGGAATTGTAGTACATATCACAGTGTTCTGCTAGTTTGTTCTGTATCACCAAAGTTTGACAGAACATGAGAGCCTACAAGAAAACAGGCATGGAGAACTCGTAACACTGATTCAAACACTTCACACCTCATGCTCAGAAAACAAAAGAAAAAACTGTGAACAATAGCACTGCAATGAAATCTGTGGACCTATCCCTAGGCCCACGGGAATAACCTAACAAGCTTTCGAGCTTTGCGCACAAAATAAGTGTTACGCCCTATACAACATACATCACATTGAAATGGCGGCAGAAGTGCTATGAAGGGGCACTTACGGGTAATATGCATTGGTGATATGCAGTGAAGCTGCAACATTCATGCAGAATACACATGTAACATACATGTGACAGACATTGAAGGTGCACCTTTGGAGTATGCATCACGTATAACTGCATTACAGGTGGTGCTCAATTCTGTAATGATTTATTTGCATCTGTACGAAGTAGCTTGTGCTGTAACCGATTTCTGGTGGGTCACATAGGCATATCCAACACTCCACAATAACACATGCACAGGTATGCGAATGAAATTGTCACAGTGACCTCAATTCACATTTTGTGATTTAGTGTAACTGTAATGAAGTGGCATAATTGTTTACGAAGTAATGTAAGATACAGCCTACAATAAGAAGTAAACCGTAGTTGTGGCTGCATAGCAGTACAATCAATGAAGGAAATGGCTTTGCTTATGAAAAAACAAAGAAACACTAATCCTCAAGTGCAACATTTCAACAAGGTGTGCAAAAAAAACAAGGTATTACAAGCAGAATTTTACACTTGTTAATAAACAGTTGTCATGCGTCGCAGATGAGTGTAGGTACTCATGAAATTGTTGTTCCCAAAACCAAAAGCAAAGTAAAAAAAATTCATTTTGTTCATTCCAGTGGTGCAGAATTCACGATACCAGCTCCACTACAGTGTCAGCATGGAAACGTAGAGCACCAACCTAGTAAGCCTTCAGTGACCACGGTTTCACTCATGCCCTCCCCATTGAGACTTCAGGGTGATAATCAGATGAGATCAAACACCATCTTCATAAGACAAGCCACACTCCTTGCACCATTGCCTTATGCTGTCCAACATGATGCAATGCTGCAACTGATGGGTAAGTATTGCACATTGTCTGCATGATTCTTGGCATTCCATTGTTACATGAGCACATCAACACTGGAATGTCAAGCTAGCTAGTCGATGACCATTCATTTAGCAAGAAAGGACGAGTCCTTGCATTATCTATGCATTTATGTGCGAGGTGCATTTTTTAAGTGGCAGCTTATGTGAAACTTCCACACTGGTCAAATCCCCCGCAGGGGCGTCTGCGTAAGCAGGCGTTTGGTGCGTTGCGACACCACGTACCCGAGCACATGAGGGTTGGACCCTCCCGCGTGTAGCCGTGCGCGGCTTAGCCGTGTCCGGGGAAAAGGGGATCCTGGGGGTTGAGCCAATGCCGGGTGTTTGGACCTTTACGGCCCCTCGGCGGAGGCAACACACCTCTTTGGCCTCTGCTTCACGTAGACGGCACCCCCGGACTGACCCACCCGGGGGAAACCGGTGGTCGCCTTTTCCTGTCCCCCTCTCCAACCTTTTGCTTTCCTATCTCCTTTCTTTTACTCTCCTATCATCTCTTCTCTTCCGTCACTTCCTAATTTTCACAGGCGGCTTGGGTTAACCTTGTGTATGTGCCCTCCCTTGGGTATAATATATTAGGTTATAGTGGCAATGTACGGTTGGCGCCTGCAGCCTTACGCGTTAAGTGCTGCAGCGTCCCCTAGTTGGGCTCCGTGGTGGGTGGCCGCCATTGCCGCCGAAATAAACCAAACCAGTATGGGAACGCCTGCATTTCCCCGTTTACTTGATCGTCACCCTCACAAGAGGGGACGCACCGAATAACTATTAAGTTTATTCAGACCAAGAGAAATTTTTCCCCGTTACCAAGTAGTTCACAGTGAGAAGACCGAAAAACCAGCAAGAACTGTATCCCCTTTTCTAGTCGCAAAAGGCTTGACTGACGCCCTTGGCCCAGGTTACAAAGTCACCAAAATGGCGAGCGGGGACCTCCTGCTTGAGATCCGTGATAAAGAGCAGCACAATAAACTCAACAAGCTTGTGGCATTTGGAGACATTCCTGTTACCGTTTCACCTCACCGTTCTATGAATACAGCACGCGGAGTAGTTTCTGATGCAGATCTCATTGACTTGTCCGAAACCGAACTATTGGAGGGCTGGAAAGAGCAAAATGTAACCAACGTACAGCGTATCATTATCCGACGAGACAATAAAGAAATTCCTACAAAACACCTGATCCTGACCTTTGCCACTTGCGATCTGCCACAAACAATAGAAACCGGATACACTAAGATAGCTGTCAGACCATACATACCTAATCCAAGACGATGTTTCCAATGTCAAAGATTTGGCCACGGCTCGCAGAGCTGCCGTGGTAGACTTACATGCGCGAAATGTGGAGTCCAAGGTCACGCCTCAGATAACTGCGAAGCGACACCTCACTGTGTAAACTGTGATGGTGAACATCCAGCTTACTCCAGATCCTGTCCTAACTGGAAAAAAGAAAAAGAAATTATCACTCTCAAAGTGCGCGAGAACATCTCTTTCAAAGAAGCGCGTAAAAGGTGCTCACCATTCCACAGCACAACGTATGCCGATGCGACGCGTCAGGGGGCAGCGTCGCACCGGCCTCCGCCACTTGTCCGGCCCGCGCACAGCGAGCGGTCGGCTGTGGCGCCCCCCGCCCCGGTGGTGGCAGCAGTCCAATCTGCTCCACCCACCCAGCCACAGAGACCCGCTACCCCAGGTACGTCGGGTCTCAAGACCAAGCCTCATCAGGCGAGGTCCGAAAAACGAACAAGCAGCCCGCACGTGCGGGCATCCAGTGCCTCCCAGGAGGCGATGGAAACAACACCGGTACCTTTGGTGCCGAAGAACCGGCGTGGCTCTCTCGAGCGCGCCAAAACAAACAAAAAACCCATAACAGGGCCGGACGACGGTCCTGTTACCTAAGACACTACACACCTGAACACAGAACACTCCTCTCTTCAATAAGATGGCGGTACAAATTATTCATTGGAATGCCCGTGGCATTCTAAACAACTTAGACGACATCATGGAAATAATACAAGAATTTAATCCTAGGCTGTTCTGTGTTCAGGAAACACACTTAAAAACATCAAATACAAATTTTCTAACACACTATACAGTATTTCGCAAAGATCGCGATGATGGCCAGACCGCGTCTGGCGGCGTGTCCATCATAGCTCAGAGGTCAGTTGCTTGCCGACACCTCCACCTTCAAACAAATCTAGAGGCAGTAGCTGTTAGGGCAATACTGTTTGACAGGTTGGTGACAGTCTGTTCACTGTACGTACCACCCGAACATCGTTTGGCGCTTACGGAACTTCATACGCTTGTCAATCAGCTCCCTGAGCCATTCATAATAACAGGTGACCTGAACGCCCATAATATGCTGTGGGGCGACTCGCGCTGCGATGCAAGAGGGCGTACTGTAGAAGACTTCCTTTTATGTTCTGGTGCGGTTCTGCTGAATAAAAAAGAACCCACCTTTTATAGCGCCACACATAAGTCATACTCATCAATAGACCTAACCATATCCTCTCCGACACTAATGCCATACCTTGACTGGAAGGTCATAAAAAACCCTTACGGAAGTGACCACTTCCCTATTGTTTTAAATCTAACAAAGCAAGCTGGCTGCCCTCCACAGGTTCCTTGATGGAAAACCGACTCGTCGAACTGGGAACTGTTTAAAAGGATTACGTACTTACAGTGGGATGCTTTAGTTTCTTTTAATATAGACGATGCTGTGGCATATTTTACAGGTTTTATAATTGACGCTGCTGAAAAATGCATAAAACAAACTAACGGACTTGCTAGTAAGCGTCGTATGCCTTGGTGGAACAATGAATGTAAAGAGGCAAGGAAAAAACAAAAAGCTTGGGGCCTGCTCCGCGACTCTCCAACTGCGGAGAATCTCACTAATTTCAAACAGGCAAAATCACAGGGCAGGAGAATACGTCGACGTGCTAAGCGGGCCAGTTGGGAAAGGTACATAAGTAGCATCAATTCTTACAAGGATGAGAGTAAGGTGTGGAACAGAGTGAACAAATTAAAAGGCCGGGAAACACAACCACTTCCCTTAGTAAACACTCAAGGTGACAGTATGAAAGATCAGGCCGATTTTCTGGGCGAGCATTTTGAAAGCATTTCTAGTACATCCCACTATGAGCCTACTTTCTTAAAGTTCAAGGAACATGCAGAGCGGGAGCGCCTCAAACGAAAGTGCGCAACAGAAGCGCCTTACAACCGTCCGTTCAGTCTTGCAGAACTCAAGGCTTCTCTCAGTTCTTGCAGCAACTCAGCACCAGGTGGTGACCGTATAATATACGAAATGATCAAGAACCTGCACTCGGAAACATTAAACACGCTTCTGTGTCTTTACAATACCATGTGGTCATCTGGACATATTCCATCCTCATGGAAAGAAGCCATTATCATCCCAATTTATAAACAAGGCAAGGACCCCGCATTAGCCAGCAGCTATAGGCCAATAGCACTAACAAGCTGTGTGTGCAAGTTATATGAAAAAATGGTGAACCGGCGTCTAATCTATTATCTGGAAAGCAACCGTCTACTTGACCCCTTCCAATGTGGTTTCAGGGAAGGTAGGTCAACAATAGACCACCTCGTTCGCATTGAGGGAAACATTAGAGACGCTTATATACACAAACAATTCTTTTTATCTGTATTTCTTGACTTGGAGAAAGCCTATGACACAACATGGCGATTCGGAATCCTTCGAGACCTATCTGCAATGGATGTACGCGGCAACATGTTAAACATGATAGAAAGTTACTTGTCTAACCGCACATTCCGCGTTAGAGTGGGCAATGCCCTGTCCAGAAGTTTCACTCAAGAGACTGGTGTGCCACAAGGGGGCGTGCTTAGTTGCACCCTCTTCATTGTGAAAATGAATTCCCTTCACAAAGCCATACCATCCTCTATGTTTTACTCAGTATATGTTGATGATGTGCAGATAGGATTTAAGTCTTGTAACCTTGCAATATGCGAGCGTCAGGTTCAGCTCGGACTGAACAAAGTTTCAAAATGGGCAAATGAAAATGGTTTTAAGCTAAACCCCCTCAAAAGCTCCTGTGTACTTTTCTCTAGAAAGAGAGGCTTAATACAAGATCCTGATATTATGCTCCATGGACAACGCATACCAATCAACACTGAACATAAATTCTTAGGCGTTATACTCGACTCAAAACTGGCATTCATTCCTCACATCAAGTATATCAAAACTAAGTGCCTGAAAACAATGAACATCCTGAAAATACTGTCACACACAACATGGGGTAGCGACAGGAAATGCCTCATGAACCTCTACAGGAGCCTTGTACGATCGCGTTTAGACTACGGCGCTGTAGTATATCACTCTGCTGCCCCCAGTGCACTCAAGATGCTGGACCCTGTGCATCATCTTGGTATCCGCCTTGCCACCGGTGCCTTCAGGACAAGCCCTGTTCAAAGCCTCTATGTCGAATCGAACGAATGGTCCCTCGATCTACAACGGTCATATTCTACTTTTAATTACTTTCTGAAAGCACGTACTGATAAAGACCATCCTTGTTATTCCATCATCAACGATATCACCTCTGCAACACTTTTTCATAACAAGCCTGCAGCGAGAGAGCCATTCTCGCTCCATGTGAGGAGGATGAGCGAAGATATGGACGTTCCGCTTCTTGAAAATCGCCTAATGGCCCCTGCTAAGCCGTTACCACCGTGGTTGTGGCACATCATTGACTGCGACACGTCATTTGTGGAGGTAACGAAGCACGCTCCAGAGGCCCACATTCATATGCATTTTCTAGAGTTACAATTTAAGTACTCGTGCCCAGAATATTACACAGATGCATCTAAATCGCATGCCGGCGTGTCTTATGCAGCCGTCGGCCCATCCTATTCGGAGTCAGATGTTCTTCACCATCATACAAGCATCTTTACAGCAGAGGCGTATGCACTATGGTGCGCTGCGAAACACATCAAGCAGTTAAAACTACATAAGGCCGTCATATACACAGACTCCTTAAGCGTTGTTAAAACATTGATGCCATGCTGCAAACATAGAAATCCAGTAATTGCAGATCTTTTCTCTCTCCTATGTACTATTTATGCATCTGGCCAACATGTAACGGTATGCTGGGTGCCTGGACACAGAGGTATTGAAGGTAATGTGCTAGCAGACCGAATGGCAACTTCCTTAGATACAAAATCTTGCAACACGTCCATAGCTGTTCCAGTTATAGACCTGAAGCCATATTTGCAGAACAAACTCAGAACCTACTGGCAAAGTGAGTGGGACGCTGAAATGCTTAATAAGCTTCACGTGGTTAAGCCACATTTAGGGTACTGGCCATCCCTGACCAACTCAAGACGAAGTGATGTCCTATTCTGTCGTCTCAGAATAGGGCACACTTATGGTACACATATTTTGCTGACTGGCGGTGAACCTCCAATGTGTAGTAGATGTGGGGACACCCTCAGTGTTCAGCATGTCCTCCTGGAATGTCGTGAAACACAAACCGAGAGGAAAAGACACTTCCCTTTGGCATATAGGCAGTGCATACCGCTTCACCTGGCACTGTTTCTAGGCAGAGAACCGCTATTCGAAATGAAATCCGTTTTAGCCTTCTTGAATGATGTCCATACCCTCAACGTATTCTGTCCAAGAAATTCGTAGCACGGCCTCCTGCGAGAGGCCGCTGTTGCAATGTGAACCCTTGTTTATAGCACGTGCCTCTGGGCCCTTGTACTCAAGGGACCAGGTGAGGCTGTAGTGCTATTTCACTTTTTAAATACATGTTATGCTCTCACAACCTTGTTACACATCTCATACTCATAGCATACCCCACTTCAGTCACTATCATATTTTTAATTCCTATATATTTTAAGCAATTTCTAGCTCTGAGTTTTAGGCCTCTATACAGCCACGTCACATGAACCATTAGTCCATTGAGCACTCATCATTACTGCCTTGGTGCTCTTTGGCCACACTTGGCCCTTGCGCCATCAAACGCCACATATCATCATCACACATCACACTGGTCAAATCTGTTTCGATGGGGGCCAAATGCATAAAACACCCTTGTACCTAGATTTAGGTGTACGTTAAAGAACCCCAGGTGGTCCAAATTAACCTGGAGTCCCCCACTACGGCATGCCTCATACATCATATGGTGGTTATGGCACGTAAAACCCCATAATTCTTTTTTTGTCAGATCTGCCTTGTCCTGCCAGTGTGAATGCGACTCTTACAATGTATTTCTTACAACCGACAGCAAGGCACCAGTGGTCTAACTTCAGTATGCGCTATGTGTACACCTTAAAGTTGGCACATTGTTGTTTGTAAACACATCATGCTGAACTCTACATTGCTCACACCACCACTGATCTTGGCCTGTGTGAGACAGTCTGTTTAAGTATCTTTGATTTTGTTAGTCCGATATTATTCCCTTACTGTTATCTGTGTCCTCTCAATAGCATTATTGAAACGTTTCAGATCTGGAGCTTGCAGCCACTGATGCTTTGAGGATGCTTACACATGTTCCTACTGATGTAGGAACAGTATGTGTTTTGTCAATACGTGCCTTATATATGCCCCTCTGCTCTGTTCAGTGATTTGTCGGCCAAAAACTCGCGGTCGCAGTGCTGCATATTTGGCCTGCAGCACTTTTGCAAGGTTGATAATGTGTTGTGGTTCTTCATGATAATGGTGTATTTGCTGAAGCATGTTGCTGTTCAGGTGAGCAAACTCTTGAAATACTTTGAGTGTGAGTGTCTCAATGCTTTCTTTGTGCACATCAGTGTGCTGATGCACTCAGAGGCATGTAATGCAGCGTGCACAAATTTTGAAGGTTCAATAAGGTCACCATTGTCTTTCGAAGTTGTCAACAAGCTGTGCACAGTGTCAGACACAAGCAGAGCTGCACACTCTGCACATGAGAGCTTCTTTGTAATGCTTCTGACTACAAGCCTACCAATGTACTGTACTACTTCTCCCAAATATTCACTTATAGCAAAGTAATCATGATCGATTACAGCTTCTGTGAGAGTGGCTGTTGGTTTCCCAGTGCTGCAGTGTGTGCTCATGCTTGCATTGCCTTCGTCATCGCTTTGTGCAGTGAAAAAGCCACTGGCGTGTGCCTGACTCCTGGGCAGGCAGATACCCTCCAGCTGTGGTGTTGCATTGGCATTCATCGAACATGCGACAAGTGTCTTGTGGTAAGCATGTCGGAACTCTGAAGCTGATGGGTTATTGGGGTTCCATCCACCGCGCTGTCTGATGCAGCTGAAGTACATTTCCAGTGGGTCTTGGTTTAGGTGGCTGGTGCAGATGTACCTGTGAAGGAAAATGAGACAAAATTCTTTAAAGAGAGACTTGTAAGTTTAGAGCAATATATGCATTACTTCTGAACATGTTTTTGCTCAATGTATTGTGTCCATGCCCAACTGTGCACCAACTAGCCCAAAAGCATACGAACACTTACACACACACGTGTACAGACAGTGTGAACAAAGTGGTGTAGCAGTGCCAGCAAAGAAGGGCATTAGAATACAAGTTAGCTGGTTTCAGAAATGGTGAAAAGGAGCCTTTTTTAGAGCAAGAAGCAGCTATATTTATGTTATGCTTGTTACCTCCACTCATTGCATTAATGACGAGAAGTTGGAGTGGCACCCTCTCGCGAGTTACGTCATGGCCAGGACGCTGCTCACTTTGGCTCACTAAGCTGCCGTGCACGCTCGTTTTCTACGTGCATGCTCGGGGTATTGGTGGCTCGAGCCAAATTTGTTGAAGGATGTTTCGGCTTCTTTCTGCTGTTGCGCCTGAACCGCAGTTTCTTTGACACCGTGTGAGTCGTGAAAATTTGCGCCATGGATATCGCAAGATGTGTAGCGATAAAAGGATATACTGGTTTTGGAATGCATAAATCTGCCGCGTCTGCCCATAAATTTTGTGTAAAAAGGATGTCTGCAAATTCAACACACGAAGTTATGTACGATGCTCCACTTAACACTTAACATTCCCTTAGTACTTAGATATGAAAGACATTGCATTTTACATGGAAGAAATATCTTGGTTTTGGTGTCAACATTACGAATCCTAGTTACAAGGACACTGCCCAGCGAATTAGCTATCATCATGGTTCTTATTACTCTGTTAAATTAGTCTAGTCAAATGTGGCCACCTTATTACTGCTTAGAAGGAAGACTTAATTACGTGCGCTTATTGTATGAAAAGGTTTGCAACTACTTAATTTCACTGTTCTCTGAAACAGGCATCTAGAAAACGCTGCTCATGGCTGTTAACACAACAGCGCGTCATGTATAGTATGTATACATACTTCACGAATACCATAACAGCAATCACCTGAGAGAAAATTTCGTGGCTAAGATAGAGGGCCAATCAATTGCAAGCGCTGAAATGTTTCATAAAGGGCCTCACGAGTCTTTATCGACATATGACACAGCCCTCCCACCTCCCGCAATGGAAGCAACTGACTGTTGTTATGACGAGGCACGCATTGTTCGCGAAACTCATTACTTTATTGCAACTTCAAATTGAAGCCATGATGAAGTACAGTAAAAGCTCGTTAATTCGAATTTCGCGGGGACGCCCAATGAGTTCGAATTAAACCGAAATTCGAACTAACGAAATTCATTGAAAAAACAGCAGGAATTGAGACCGGGTTGTTGGAAAATCACTCAAAATATTTACTTGCGAAAATAATCCGTGATCACTGTCTGTTTCTCTTCTTTGAATGCGATCGCCATAGCCTTGTTTTCCAATGCGCGAACGTGGCAGAAAGCATCCTCTGCGTCTTCCTCGAAGCTGAAGAATAGACGCGCGACACGCATAGCCTCCATTAGTTCCAAAGCTGAGGGCCGCGTGGGTGCATCATCCTCTTCGTCATCCGCACCTACATCGACGACGGGCGCTTCTCCACCAGTCACCTGCGCGATGATATCATCGTCGGTGATTGTGCTGCAGACCTCTGCACAGCGATCTGCATCGACGTAGTCGTCGAAGATGACGTCCTCCAGCGCATCCCGCAATCCGGCAGGAATGACCACGGCCTCGCGCTCGTCGGGCTCGCAAGCTGTGCCCTCATTGGTCACACAAAAGCCACTGTGGCGGAAGCAATTGGCAACAGTTGTTGCCGTGACCTGATCCCAGGCCCGCACCAACATATGCAAGGCCGTGAGCAGCGTCACATCGTACCGACACGGCACCGAACGACTTCGTAGCTCTGACGTACACGAGGCCTAGCGACTGAATGTGCGGCACACGATGCGAAGAGCGAGCGCAATCAATGACGACAGTGACGCCGCTGCGCTCGCGCCATCTATCGTTGAGCCTTGAAAGCTTGCGGCGGCAGTATAAAATACCACCACGCAGCGGCGCGCAGTTCGAATTATCGATAGAGGAGCCGATGCGCGCGTGAACTAACGAGTTGGTTAACCCATAGACGCCTATATATTGTGGCCGGACCATGACCATCAGTTCGAATTAACCCAAAAGTTCGAATTAATGAGGTGCGAATTAACGAGCTTTCACTGTAGTTCTTTACAGTGCCAGTTGCAATGCCTAAGGTATACTCAAGGCACTACAGCGCAGCTTAGGCTCCCTTTAAAGGAAAATTTGAACATCTTCTGCCTCACCATGTCTTGATCCTGCATTGTTTAATATATGCAATAATATATACAAATTGCGCACTATTCGCTTCGTCAGTACATAAGGAGAACCTCGCATACCCGCCTCATAAAGAAGACACCACAAACCTCAAATGAATTCACTTGATTTTTTACCTCCGCCGGGGAATAATGATATCTTCAATATGTCCCATATACTGATACTACTACTAATGAATGAGGCTTCGGCTCCTTGCTCTACAGCCTTACGGTCTACAGCCTCTACAGCCCTACAGCCTTACACTCAAAAGTTTGGGTCGATCCAGCAGTCTGTGGTCAGGTCGCCAAACAGATATGTCATGTCTGTTCCTCAAGTACCAGTAAATACCTCAAGTGAGTTGAATGTGTAGAGCGGAAAGGGCAATAAATATTGGTGCATTCCTTCGCGTATGCCGCAAACAGCTGTGAGCCTCAACTAGCTTTACTTCAAATTACCGGCACCTATAATTAACTGGTGGAGATGTGGCTAACTTAAAGAAGTAGTTAAGAAAGCAAGTGGTGCAGGCATAATCTAAAAAGCAGGGTTAGTTAAACCGCCGCGGCGGCTCAGTCATATAAGGCGTTGCGCTGCTGAACATGAGGTCACGGGATCAAATCCCGGCACCGGCAGCCACATTCCGATGGAGGAGAAATGTGGACATGCCCGTGTGCTTGCATTGTAGTGCACGTTAAAGAACCCCAGGTGGTGAAAATTAATCTGGAGGCCTCCACTACGGTGTGCCTCGTAATCAGAACTAGTTTTGGCACGTAATACCCCAGGAAGAAGTAATTAAGTCCTCGTGTTACTGCCGAGCATTTGTGTGAAGCAATGCAAAAAAAAATGAAATTATACCATGAACTATTCGTCGTGAGCAAACATGTTCTAGCGGGTTAAAATCAAGGTAAATGTTGTAGAAGTCATACACAGCCAGCGTTTGTGACATGCTTGTTGCACCACGGCAGGTATGTTATCCTAACTGGATTCTTATGTGCTATTTTCTTTTGTTTATGCTTTTATTATTCACATGAGATACCGCAGCAAAGTGTAGATCCGCACATGCAAAACCAGCAATGGGCTGGTCTGACCTCCTTCGGCTGGCACTGTAGCGTTGCCTTTGGGAAATATATTGACGTATAAGAAATAAGCACTTCGAATAAATTTTCGCTAACGAAGATGCTGTAAAAATATATTTGAGATGATCGTCATAAGTATACAAGCATAGAGAACGAGAGCGCACAAATGGAAACACAGCAGAAGTAGCCCGAATGCTGCAGCAACTGCAGCAGGCGACAGGTGTGAGTTTGTGCCGCAACCTCACGCGAGCAGCGCTAGCAGCGCCCCTGTAGGTCGGTCTCGGGGCCAATAGCACTAGTAAATGTGACAGAGGTACTCACAGTTCCATGCTCTGCTTGTAATATGCGCTTATTCACTGATCTAAAATGTTGGTTCAGGCCCCCTTTTATTATTTATTCATTTTTAATTTACTTAAAAAGCTTGCAACACTGTTATGGCATTTTGTAGGGGGGAGGATACAGCATATGGAAAAAAAAACAAAGTGTGTAAACAGAATATAAAGAAGGAACAGTAGAAAAGAATGTTTGTAACAAAAAAATTATGTTGAAGTAATCAAGCCTTGAAGCATGGTTAACCAGTTTCGGTGTTTGAAAACGGGTCGGTGTTTTAACGACCGCATGAGGGAAACAGAGAGCGGCTGTCAATGCTTTAGTGGCTGGTGGCTCTCTAGCTGACCATTGCAATAGGTGCTCGTGCACTACACAGTTTCAAAGCACATGTGCACGCAGAAGGATCCATAGGTTCTTTCCTTTCACCTGTAATTTTTCCTTGATGTGTTGCGTCCTATCGTTGTATGAAGAATGTACCAACGAGCCCAACAACAAGTTTTATTAAGATATATTTCTTCTATAGCGGGCCCTTTCTTCGGTTCAACTCTTCCTATGTCCGAACCTTGCTTAGACGCTCTTTCCTTCCTTTCACCTGTAATTTTTCCTTGATGTGTTGCGTCCTATCGTTGTATGAAGATCCAGAGGTTGGTTGATAGAGAAATATTTGAAGTGTCTTGTATAAAAAAAACGGCTAATAAGTGTACTCTATAAGCATCCCATCACTGGACCTCACCAAGAAAGAGTTCCTATCTGGAAAATGACATTTGTATCGATTTCTTTCGATACATTCTGTGTTAGATTGGGGCGAGGGGAAATGAAAGGTGAACGTTGCTACTCTTTGCATTGGGCAGTATGCATGAAAAATTTATCATAAATAAAACTTAAGTTCAAGGTTTGTTTGTTCTTGGGACAGTTTAATGCATTCCTCTATTGTTTATTGCGGATTGTTTTGAACCATGAAATGGCTTAATTTATGAGGAATACATCCCACAACCCATTGACAACAAATAATAAAAAATAGAAGCCATTGGGAAGACAATAAACATCATCATAAACACAGCACAATTAGTACGTGTGGAAACAAGGTACAATTAAGTTGCCCAGCCACGACACTACAGAGTTGTAGTAGTCGCTGTGGGCCAGAATCATGTAGACAAAGACAGGCTAAAATGGATTGATATTGATAAAATGAAGGAGCACCTCAGGCCTGCACATGAGCTAAGATATGATAACTACTGACAATCTTTTGCCCCCTATGTGTACCATGGTGTAATACCTTTATTTTTATTTTCTTTCGTGAAAGGTTTGTTTCGAGGATGGTGAAGTTCCACCTCTCTGGATAGACTACTTGATGCGATGGATATATGACATGCATGGCAAATGGCGAGGTTAATGCATAAGTGTCAAAGTTAATGTAAATTAATTGACTCTGGTTTGATCCTTTTAGGGTACACACTGCGATTGTAGAATTAAAGCAGTGTAGTGATGCAGTCAACAGCACAGATCCATAAACTACCTGTAGCTTCAAAGTATCCTTCCCTTAATAAAATGTGCTACAAGAGACATTAACATTTCACTTGTTTTCCGCAAAGCCTCCCTCATGCATTGCAGGGCAGAACAAACTTTCACTGCTATGTATGTATTTCATTGCACTTTGAGGGGACAGATATCATGGAAATTATTTTACCTTCAGGATTTTCACTGAGTTGGTGTGCCCTAATTGGGCGTTGTTTGGCCTGAAAGTTGCTCTTGCCTCACGTTGCCTAAATTAAACAAGCTTTTAGTTACATATGTACCGTATATGCTTGTGTAAGGGCTGCATTTTTTTCCCTTCACAATTTTGATGAGATGCGGCTCTTACACAGGAATGCACCTTTTGGTCAAAATGGTGCCAGCGCAGCTAGCGACTTGTGCACACCCTGGCCCTCGCCATGTAGTAGCAGCACGTGCAAGTACGCAGGACGAAAAAAATTCACCGATGCACGTGCACGATATCGGGTACCGGGGTGGCTCAGTCAGCTAAGGCGTTGCGCTGCTGAGCCCGAGGTCGCGGGATCGAATCCCGGCCGCGCCGGCCGCATTACGATGGAGGCGAAATGCAGAAATGCCCGTGTGCTTGCGTTGTAGCGCACGTTAAAGAACCTCAGGTGGTCAAAATTAATCCGGAGCCCTCCACTACGGCGTGCCTCATAATCAGAACTGGTTTTGGCACGTAAAACCCCAGAAAGAAGAAGAAGAAGGGTACCAAACGTGATTACATCTTTGTTGGAAAATTTTTCTCGAAATTTTTCGCTGACAAGTTCAGAGTGCAGCCCTTACCCGAGTGCGTACGGTATTTTGCTAATCCCACATTATGAGTTCTTGTACAAGTACTGTCTGCTTGTTTAATTTCCAGCTGAAATGAAAGGACTTACTTCTTTGCACATGGGAGAGTTATTATTTCAAATGTGTCGATCGGAAAAGAATTACTCCATCTCCCGCTAAAGGGAACCATGTGTGGATGCAAAGCAGTGGGGAGATAGCTTAAGCGTGAGATGGTTTCGCAGCAGTGGCCCGAGCGCTCATCGCGGCGCTGCACAGGAGAGAGAATGAGGCGCGCGCGCTCCATAATTTTCATACCGCAGAACTACCGTGGCGCCCCCAGCGGAGCATGCAGCTGTCACACCACCTGTCGTGCACGCCGCTCCGGATTTCTAGAGGAGAGAAAGGGGGAGCGTAGGAGAGGAGAGAGAGGGGGAGGGGACGCGCATGCGCTGTGGGGGTGTGGGACGCCACGGAAGGGACAGACAAAGCGCCCGCCATAAGTTGCTTCGCGTCTAAAATAGGCTGCTTTTGTACAAGATGCTTAAAGCTTTAGCATAGGACAATTTGCTGATGGTCCTGATCATGAGGTGTAAGAATTCTACATCCATTTTGTGTTCAATTCATAGCTAACCTGTTTGCTTTTAAATGAGATGCCTATGCGCTTCCATGCCTTTAATTCCTCTATTACAGTAGCACTGTCACATTATGGCCCATAAGCGTTATTATTATTCATGAAATGTAACACTTACCCCATATGTTTCACTCAAAAGAATGTTCTTGTCACCCAAAAGGTTCTGCAGTAGTTTGAGTGCATGGCATGCGTCAAACATTACGAAGATTTCTTCTTGTTCATCCTGTGGGTTTGGGAATGATGTCCTTAGGTTTTCAAATGTGAACTCATGCACGCGGCACCAAAGAAGCTTCACCATTGCCACGTTGGCCATAAGGCAGTCACACAAAATTGCAGTCACCTTGAGTCCACATTCTTGTATGCAGTGGACGGCTTCGAGGAGCAAGTTTTTTATAACTTCTCCTGAAAGTCCAGCGTTCAGGAAATATCCGAAGGGCATCTTCCATGGCGCTGCCAACCCTACCACCATGAATACAAGTGCCTCTGTAGCAAGGGGGATGTTGTCTGCATCGTGAGGTTCCTGACCGTTTCCTACATCTACAAACCGTATCAGTCGCCCACTTGAAAGGTCCAGTTCGCATGTCTTCTTGATGCTCATTCCATCAAGAAGGATGGAGCACAGGCGCTCTCATGGTGTGTCGTTTTTGTGCTGCTCTTTGAGTGCTGTTAACACCTCAGCTGTGAAGCCAGGCCAGCCTCCAACAACTCTGAGCCACTACCGTATAGATTGCACGCTAGGCATGGCAAACAAAGAACTTTCATAGTCATATGCTCGAGGGGAGTAATAATGTAGTGTCGTGGCAATTTTTTTCATTTATATACTGTACCTCCTGCCTCGAGGCTGCTCTGTGGCATTTTTGCGCCAATTATTAAGTATTTCGACTGGCAGGTTTCCAAATTGTTCCAGTTTTGTCTGTGCCTCTTCTGTAATCAGTGACTTGCTCCTCATTTCATCAATCATGTTCGGCAGGGTACGGCTTCGCTCACTGTGTCGGCTTGTTTTTGCTTCAAGCACTTTTATTCTTTTTCTGGCTTCCTTGAGGGACCTTTCCAGCCACTTTACCTTGCTTCTAGGGCTTTCTTTTGAAGAGTATGTGTGGTCCAGGTGGTGAAGGGTTTTGACAGTCGGTCGATTCGGATACCCCTGGGGGGATGCACAGTCTTCACTTGTACCTAGCTCATCCCTAGCCTGCCTGCAGCCTTCTGATGGAATGCCTTGCACCTGCATCAGCATAGATTTCGCATCAGCTCACTCGTCACCTTCCTTACATTTCATGCTCACCTCTGCATGCTCGCTTGGTGTCTGAGCGTCGTTGCAGGCACTAGTGTTGGGGCCTCTTCAGCAGCAGTGTTGTCGACTGGTAGCACCTGCACGAGCTGAAAGACAATGTTTGTCATTACACCTCTGACCTTTATGGAGAGTTGAACGTTAGTAAAATAATAGCCTTACTGATGAAATCAGCAGACTGCATGGCTTGTGCATTTATTTTAAAATCCTTCTATTGCATTGTTATGGGTTCACTCACACTCCTTTTAATTACGGCATCTCCTGAAAGGATAGCACTCACCATGTGCATTTAGCCCCATTGTAGCCAGACTTGTACATAACCAATTGCTCATAATAAATTCTATTTTCTGGTGGTTTTGTAATTCAATAACTATTCTGTTTGCTTAGTAATGCTCGCTATATCTCAGAGACATTTTTCAGTAACCTAGTCACATGTAACCAGTTACACTAGTTTCAAAACAAACTATAACAAGTACTTTATAATAGCATTCTCTGTCTCTTAGGTGTGACTCTGAGGTGTTAAAAACTGCTGCTCAAATATTCTTTGCTCAGTTAACTGTATAGACTTCTGTGACATAAATGAAAGTTTTTTTGTCCATTGAACGCCCATGTTTCTGTATGTCTGATAATATTGTAACTGTTTTCCTAGACTCTCATCCATCACCTGTAAATAAACACGCCTCATCCGTAACAATATACATCTATATTTGCAATTGTAATCTACAAGCAGTATTTTTAGAGCTAAACATTGTGCGACTTTATTTTAAATTAGATATTTGGCCACCTTTTCAAGCAACCTAAAGATTTCCTGGTGTCCGTTCAAATTAGTCATTCAAGTCTATATGGCTACGGAGTGAAGGGTGCTGGAAGGAGGTCCACCAAATGTTGCCTCACTAATTCAAACAGCAATTCTATGGCTCGAGAGCCATACAATTGTCTACGTCTAATGTTTATTCCGGGAATCGCCTATACACAGTTTTTCAGTTTTTCACCAGCCCTACCGGGAGCACCTTATTTGAGGCCCGGCTACTATGTCATAGTGTACACTTCATAGAAGACCTAGATGCGAGCAACACAGCATTGAGCAACCAAAATCTTGTGCACAACGTGTTAGTTGATTACAACGCTGCCCATCCTTCCAGTGAACACATCGAGTGAGCTTCAAGTGTTACTGCTGATGCCTTCACAAGAAATCCGAGGGTAGAAGACAAAAGACAATTTTAAAAAGCATATAACAATAGTGTAGTGTAGTATAGCAATATAACAGATTGTGTTACTGAAGATCATCCGCGTGTGAAGGGTTTCAGTGGACGCACTGAAACAGCGAGGCCAGCTTGTTCTTTTTAGTGTATTTTTGGAGGAAAATATTGGTAAAGTAAGATGTATTAGTTTCTGTAGTTACTTAATGTTTTTGTAGGGCAGTAATTGGTCACTGTAGGCAATTACAATTTTGTATTAATTATAATTTTGTTTTTCTGTGATGTGTAGAAGTCTTATTGCAGCACCTATAAAATCGGCCATACAAATTAGGATTTTCTACAATACTGAAGCTAATGTTTCATTGTTTTAATGAGCTCACAACACTACAGATTAATGAGTTCAACAAATAAGCCTTCAATATGTTGTTTTACAACTTACAATTTTACAATGTGCTTTACAAATGCTCCTATTTACGTGTTTGTGTTTGTAGTTGCATACTATATTAGTATGATACTTAGCCCTAGCTCTTCCTTAAGGAAATGCTTTTCTGGGGACGCATTTTGAAACGTTGCACTTCAGTGATAGTTCACCTTTCACCTTCAGGCTCTCGCTCATTGGCTGTTTCAGTAAAATTGGATGAGGTGATTGGCTTGTTGAGCCTGACCTCATTCAATTTTGCTCAACCAGCCAATCAGCACGTGCCTGAGGGTGAAAGGCGAACTATCGCCGAAGTGGAACGTTTCAGAATACGGCCCCTGGTTGTATATATTAGCCAGAGGCCTTTTCTTAACAGTCCTTGTATTTGAATTCCCCAACTATAAATAGTTCTTAGCTAAATTTAGTGCTCACCTAATATTATGTTATAAAAATAACTTTTTTAAAAGTCAGATGCCATTTGACCCAGTAATCGTGATACGAAACTTCAACTCATACTGTGCACAAGAATGATTTATATCTGCCTTTTCTACAAATGTTTCAAAACATCCCAAGAGCAGTATGCGCCAAAAGTGACATCACAGGAATTACAGGATCTCTGCCCTTTGAAGTTAGCCCAGCCTTCTCGTCCTGCGGAGCAGCATGTATGCAGTGAGCCAGCAATATACGCTTCTGTGCCATCACTTCTCTTGCAACCTAAGGCATCCCCCTCACTTTCTTCAGAACATGAATATGGTTCATGTGAGATGGCTGGGATGGGGTAATTTGGCAGTGCGGCCTCAGTGTATGCTTCATCTGGTGATTGGCACACGCATCACTAGCTTCACATCCCACAAGGTTACACATGCTGTTCCTGTGAAGTTACCAGTCGTATGAAGACACATGTCATTTGGCATGTGTTTGCAAGTGTTCAAGTCAAAGGAACCTATAATTTTTGGTTGTGTGCCTGAGGGGTTGAAGCTTTATACCTTGGTTATTAGATTGGAATAGACATACAAAGAAAGAAAAGGGGACAAAAATTGTGTCAGTACTCTTCAGTATTCTTGATCCCATCAGGCAGTTTCTTCCCTGATAAGTTCATTCGCATGAACATAGTGAGTTCGAGACAAAAACATAATGTGAAATCGTTACTTTGAACTCGAGGGGACTGCCATGTTTTGCTAGAACATTTATATTGTGCAACATATATTCATAAATTTTACTCTTTCTTGTCAGTTTTGCTCTTCGCTGCTGCTAATAATCTTTGTGAATTTCTTTCCATGTTTCTTTAGGACCTGAGGGAGACTGACGTTTTGGGATCTGCTACACCTTTCTCTTCCCTGGTATACAGTGAAAATAAATTGAAAGTTGAAATGAAATAAACACACATACTTCTACCCTTGTGTTGTCACTGCTTGGTTGAAACCAAGTCGGCACTGCCCCTTCACACAGTCGGCGTCGTTGTAGACCACCCCAAAAGTTTGATTGCTCGAAGTGGGCAGAGCACAGAGCGTGACGTCTGGTTGGAGCAAACCCTCTCAGACCCATGGCTTGAAGCCATTTTTGCAGGAGGATGGGATTGTCAAATGGAAACCTGTTTATGCAACACAAGAAGTGTAGAAAGTGGTCAGTCGTCATCATCACCACTAGCCTATTTATATGTACAGTGCAGGACGAGGGCCTCTCCTAGTGATTTCCAATTAACCCAGTCTTGCACTAGCTGATTCCAACTTGCGCACGCAAATTTCCTAATTTCATCACCTCACCAAATTTTCTGCCGACCTCGACTGCGCTTCCCTTCGCTTGGCACCCCATTCGGTAACTCTAATAGTCCAACAGTTATATGCCCTATGCATTACATGGCCTGCCCAGTTCCTTTTTTTCTCTCTCTTAATATCAAACGGAATATCGGCTTTCCCCATTTTCTCTCTGATCCACACTGCTCTCTTCCCGACTCTTACCATTGCACCTAACAACTTTCGTTCCGTCGCTCTTTGTGTGGTCAGTACGTAGATGCAACTTTCTGCTTTGCTACAGCAGTTTGGCTTCTTGTACATGCTGCTAGCCTTAAAGCTGTTAAGTGTAGCTGCAGACATATGCTTGGTGTTTTAATAAGCTGCCAGTAATTTTTTTCTGCTGATGATGCCGAGTGCAATGGAAACACTGCTGACTGCTTGCATAAAGCATTTTGTTTGCTACATAGTTGCTCTTTTACTGACTTGACAATCAAATTTGATTGAGGGCTTCATTACACATTACTCGTTTATGTGCTCATTGAGGTAGTTGTTTCAGGACATTTGAGAACACAAACTTACTTGTGGTAGGAAAGGTTGATGCTTCCTGGCTGTAGTCTGCTGTTGCGAAACGGGTAAGTGCAAAGCCACGACATAACAGCTGCTGGCGCGCGCTTCAGAAAAAGCGGTACGTCAGCATAAAATATAGTCACGTGCAACAGAAGGCCTTCAGAGCAAGAAGTACTGCACCGGCAGAGACGAGCACTAGCCAGGAAGATGGCTGACCCCAAAAACAAAAAACCTCTTCTTCTTCTCCCTTTGCGTGAATACTGGCTCGCGCTCGCTGCAGCTCGTGACCTGTTGGCATTTTCCCCCTGTGAAAAAACGGGCATCGTCCCAATGCTAGCGCTAGTTGACGTAGGTAGAGGGAAAGAAAAAAGAGGGAACGAACATAAATTATGCACAAGTGGAGGGTGAGGGAGAGAAAAATAAAGTACGTCATAAAGTTGAGACGCTGTCGCACTATCGTGCGAAATAAGGTTTGAGTCGTACGTGCACAATCTCCGAGTGGTGCCTTCGACGCTGGGGCGATATGGCACTATGCGGGAGAACCTCGTAGTTCACGTCCCTAACGCGACGCAGCACTTTGTAAGGTCCAAAGTAGCGACTGAGCAGTTTCTCGGACAACCCCTGGCAGCGCACCGGCGTCCACACCCAAACTTGATCGCCCAGGTGGTATTCCACTTGGCGATGGCGAAGATTGTAGCGGCGTGCTCCATCGTGCGAGTCATCCAGTGGGGTCTCGTATATTGGTCAACCAGCACAATGAATGGTGGTCGGCAGTAGTGCACCCAGGATCTATGCCAGGGGGGGGGTTGACAGTTTGCCAATACCATCTAAACAGCACTAATTTCGATTTCTTCACGGGAAATTGTTTAAAAAATGCGCTTTTTGCGAGTGTGCAGACGATTGTGCGTCTTACATCTTAGTTGCAGTACTCAAATGCGTAAGGAAAGAAAAGGGGTTAAACAAAAGGGGGGGTTAAGTCGGCCTCAGGGGGGGGGGGTTCCAACCCCCGAATCCCCCCCCCCTCTCGTCGGTGTGCCACTGGTGGTCGGTCACTAGTTTGAAGGGGCGACTGTAGATGCAAGGCCGAAACTTCATGGTCACCCATACCACTGCAATGCACTCTTTCTCTGAAGTGGAATAGTTTGCTTCTGCGCGTGAAAGAGTACGGCTGGCGTAAGCTATCACGCGCTCTGTTCCCTCTTGGTGTTGGACCAGGATGGCGCCAAGACCTACGTTGCTGGCGTCGGTATGGACTTCAGTATCAGCGTCCTGGTCAAAGTGAGCAAGAACTGGTGGTGTCTGCAAACGCTCCCGTAGCTCGGTGAAAGCCGCGTCCTGCTCTTCATTCCAGACAAATGGTACATCTTCTCGTGTGAGGCGAGTCAGAAGTTCGGCAATCCTAGAAAAATTGGCGATGAAGTGGCGATAGTATGCGCAGAGCCCCAGAAAACGATGGACCGCTTTCTTGTCACGGGGAACAGGAAACGAGGCTAAGGCGGTGGTCTTGTCAGGGTCAGGCCGAACGCCATCCACGCTCACAACATGGCCGAGAAACTTAAGTTCTTTATAACTGAAGTGGCATTTCTCTGGCTTCAGCGTGAGGTTAGCGGCGCGGAGAGCATCCAGCACAGTCTTCAGACGATTCAGGTGTTCCTCAAAGGTCGCCGAAAATACGACGAGGTCATCAAGATAAACGAGGCAAGTATGCCACTTCAAGCCGTTGAGAACAGTGTCCATCATTCTTTGGAATGTCGCAGGTGCAGAACACAAGCCGAAAGGGAGCACTTTGAATTCATACAGGCCATCCGGTGTAACAAAGGCAGTTTTCTCGCGATCTCGTTCATCAACTTCAATCTGCCAGTATCCGTTTTTCAAGTCTATAGATGAAAAATACTTGGCGCGTCGCAGTCTGTCGAGTGAATCAGCGATGCGGGGCAGTGGATAAACGTCTTTTTTAGTCACGCTGTTTAGCTGCCTGTAGTCAACGCAGAAACGTAGCGTTCCGTCCTTCTTCTACACGAGGACGACCAGCGATGACCAGGGACTTTTGGAAGGCTGTATAACATCGTCTTGAAGCATCTCTTCGACTTGCGTATGTATCGCGTCCCATTCTTTGGCCGAAACTCGGTAAGGCTGTTGTTTTATGGGCAAGACATCGGTATACGTAATGATTCAGTGTTTCGTGATCGGCGTCTGACGCACCTTAGAGGACGAGGCAAAACATTCTTGGAATTGAAGCAGCAATTCGTGCAGCGCTATTTGTTGTTCCTCCGGTAGAGTCGAATTAATGTCTACTTTGCCTAGTAATGCCGTCGCAGCCCCCGGTGTCGATTGGAGAGCATTGTCCAGTGATGCCGACGTAAAACATTCAGCAATCTCTGTTATGGGGTAGGCGAGAGCGATGGCAGTGCGACGAAAAAGGTGACGGTACTCATTACTAAAATTCGTCACAAGCAGCGTAGAACATCTGTCACGAAGCGTGACGAGGCTGCGAGCGGCGCAGAGACCTAGTGTGAGCAAGAGCGACATGTTGCCTTCAGCGACTGCCTCACCGTCCCGTAACTTGTCACACACATCAATGAGGACACTCGAACGCGGGGGTAACGTGACGTTGTTGGCATAAACGCGAAACGTGCTGAGATGGCTGTATTAGGTTTTGTCTGCTGCTCTCTCTGTCGAGAAGGTCACGGTGCGCTCCTGCAGGTCGATAATAGCGCCGTATTCCCGTAGAAAGTCGATTCCCAGGATGATGTCTCGGGAACATTCGCGAAGTACAAGGCAACTGGAGAGAAACGTACGTCCACGAATGCTAACTCGGAGTGTGCATATACCAAGTGGGGTGACTACATGTCCGCCGGCAGTACGAATTTGTGTTCCGTACCAAGGCGTAACTACTTTCTTCAGGTGTATCGCTAGTTTCCGGCTCACGATCGAGTAATCAGCCCCTGTGTCCAATAACGCACTGACTTCATGGTGACCGTCGAGCACCACAGGTATATCCAAAGACAGTCGGCTTCCGAGTTCAGTTGTTGTTGTCGAATCACTGCCGGTACCTGGTCGCGTCGCTGGGAGGCCTTGCTCGCGTCGATGATCAGCGGCCTCGCTCCCGAAGGTCGCTGTCTTTAGTTTTCCCGCTAGGGCTTGGCGAACACCCCTGCGCTGCCACTGGGGAGCTCCGGGAATTTGGGGGAAATCGTCTCGGCGACGGTGACCGTGACTGCCGTCGCAAGGGCAGTGGCATGCGCTGTTGAGACAGGTATTCCTCAATGGCTCTTGGTGTTTCGCCTAATCTTGGCCTTGGAGAGTCGACGGCAAAACCCTGAAGTCCAAGGCGGCGATACGGGCATTCACGGTATACATGTCCGGCTTCGCCACAGTGATAGCACAGCGGTCGCCTATCCGGTATGCGCCAGACGTCCGATTTTCTTTGAAGCGGTTGGCGGTTCTCCAAGTGCTGGATCGGTTGCACTGATGGAAGTGTATCGTGAGGCGTGGGGCGCATTAAGCGCGGAGAAGCAGGAATATACCGGCTCGTAGCTTCCGCGTATGATGCGCGCCGAAGCTCCTTCGGCACAGGTGGTGTGACCTCCCTGGAAAGCGGGACTTGCAGAGCATGCTGCACCTCGTTCCTGATGAGGCTGGATATGGATCCCGCAGTAGGTTGAGGCGGGCAGTGAATTCTTTGCAGCTCGTCGCGTACCACTGATCGATGAGGTCACAGGGGGAGTCGATGTTGATGCTACCTCCGGCAGATCCCATCTGATCCATCGATGATGCGACGCTGATTTGCCAGTCGTACACTGCTGACCACTGCTGAAGCACTTTTTCCATTGTCGTGGCTTCCGTTAAGAACTCGGCCACAGTCGTCGGGGGACTCCGAACAAGGCCAGCGAAAAGCTGCTCCTTAACCCCTCGCATTAAGTGGCGGAGCTTCCCATCTTCTGCCATGTCCGGGTCAGCTCGACGAAAGAGGCGCGTCATGTCCTCAACGTACATCATCACACTTTCGTTGGGCATTTGGATGCACAACTGAATGGCCCACTCGGCGCGTTTACAGCGATCAGCATTGGCGTAACTTGCCCGCAGATGACGACAAAAGTCGCTCCACAACGAGAAGGGTTCGCGGTTCTCGTACCAGGTGCGAGCGCCATCCTCCAGGCTAAAGTACACATTCTTCAGCTTGTTCGCATCGGTCCACCCATTGAAATCAGCGACGCGTTCGAACTGAGCCAACCAGTCTTCGACGTCCTCAAGGATGGAACCATGGAAGACTTTTGGCACTTTCTGTAGCTTATAGTGAGCAGCAGTAGTAGTGCCTTCCATACCGCTTTGGTGCGTCGCTGACGTAGTCTCGGGAAGAGGTCCAAGCTCAGGGGGCAATCCTCGGACTCTTCGGCTGGCCCGGTGAACAGGTGTTGTCACTGTAGGCACAGGGCTACCAGGAGGCATGTAGGACATTTGCTGGGACTACCCCGCACCTCCACCAGTTTGTCAGGTGCAACAGAAGGCCTTCAGAGCAAGAAGTACTGCACCGGCAGAGACGAGCACTAGCCAGGAAAATGGCTGACCCCAAAAACGAAAAACCTCTTCTTCTTCTCCCCTTGCCTGAATACTGGCTTGCGCTCGCCGCAGCTCGTGACCTGGTCGCAATATAGTGAAGCATGCTCATAAGAGGCCACAAACGTCCCAGCTAGCACTGCAGCAGATGTGTTTAAAAGTACTCGAAGACGTTCAGCAATCGTGACAGCCGATGCAGCCTTTCGAAAGAGCGAGAGAGTTCGCAAGTGCTTAGCGTCTGCGAAAAAAGTTCACTTTTCCCGCGTTCGCAGTGAGCAGGCCTCGTAGCAGACGACACTTGTAGCATTTCTCTCAAAGGCGCAACAATTTTCTCATAATACAAAATTTTTATTTCGATAAATATTTGATGAGTATTTTTTATATAAGCACATGCACGGTTGTTATTGCTGTTGTGAAACTAAATAAATAATTATTCAATGGCGCTAAATCAGGAACAGAATTGCAGAACGATGCATACCCTGGTGGTAAACCGTGCTTCACTCTCAAAGTCATACAAACTTTATACAATGTATTGTGCATTATATAAAACACAACATAAATAAAATTAAATCTTGCACGAAAATGTTTTAATACAGCTTCTTTTACTGCGCCGCAAGCAAACGCCACCAGTTTCAAGACAGAAGTCAATCCGAAGCCTGTACTTCCCATCATTCCCATGTAAGTTGAGGCGACGTTCAGGAGAGCCCCCGTAGACACTAGCGCCACTTTTCCCTCTAGGGTATTTATTTAGAAACTCTATGGCCATGCGTGTCCAGAATGGAACCTCAGGTCACGAAAGAGGACGCGGACTCTGATGTAAGCGTACGAGTCGGGATTGTGCCGATGTCACACAAACTACCGATGGTAGAAACAAAAGTATGCGCATTGGTTAAGCCTAAATTGTCGCGTTTCAATCCGTGAGCACTGTACATTTATATGCAATCACTCTGTAAAGAAATGACGGAATAGTTGTTATAACCTGCGGTGGGAAACTACTTTCCATAGTGCACTAAAGTAAGAGGCGTGGTGGCACCATAGAGAAGCTTACTTGCGTAAATTTTGGCCTGTGTACCGTATTTACTCGATTGTAACGAGTTTTTATTATTTCAAAATGAAATGTTTAATATTATACATTCTCAAACTCAAATGCACCCCTAGCGTAGACAACATAATGACAAGGCCAGTTAAGCAAATCGCCGATATTATCGCCTGTCCCCTGGCGCATATTTGTAACGCCATGCTGACCTCTGGTTCTTTTCTGATGACATGAAATTAGTCCGAGTCAGTGTGATCTACAAGGGAGGTAATAGAAATGCAAGCCAAAGATGTAATGGAAGGGAAAGTTTGCTTGGGCATGAGAAGTTCATGCGAGATGGAAGCCAGATCAAAAAAAGTTTTTCTGAAACCCCTTCTCAATGGTCTGCATCAATTATGCTACACAGACAGCCTTGCACTGAAGTTGAACTTTGTATACATACACACAAATGCAAGCTGTTGTGATAATCAGTGTGTGGCAGAAAGCTTGTTTCTTTTTGCATTCTGAACAAGATTTTCTATTTCATTTAAATTTTAAGTGAAATGCATTCCCTCCCCCTCCCATCCTTCTCTTATGAGAATAGTTTAGTGAACTTCAGTCACTCCAGGCCGTTTATGCTTTGTGTGAGTGGTAAGAGAATAAACTGAAAGCATGTAGAATGTTGCAGATGCCTCTAGTGTTCTTTATTCACAATACGTTGCAAAGCATATACATACAGCACATATGGTGAAATGACTTGCAGGATAACAGTCGGTAAGACAAAACAAGAGAGCAGCAACTACTAAAATGAGCTGCCACTTGCGCTGCTGTCAGATGCATCAGAACTAGTTGCTGTTTCAGATGGCTGCTGTCCATTCTCATCTTCGGAGGCACTTGTCTTCACGAGGAACCTTGAAATTTCTTTCTGCCAGGGTGGAGTTGGCCGTGGGCAGTAAGGGTTGCCACCGCCATACTTATCTGAAATTTAGACAAAATTTGCATTAGTGAAGCATTGCTGTTCAAAGCACCTACTTGTGCGAGCAAGAACAGGTTGATTGTGATGTGAACAACAGCCTTGTCAGGCAGATGTACGTGGCTGAACAAAATTTTTAAACTGCCACTGTGCACACTGATAACCAAAAGATCACTATTCAGCGCAGATTCTTGCCAAATTACCTTTTCCAAAAGTGGTAAAGAGCATTTAATGCAAAAGTAACTGAATATTATGTAGGGCACTGTCTATAGTTTTCAGATGCGAAGTGGTACAACGGCAACTTTACTGAGAAGTGAACAGGGCTGCGATGCAACAAATTCCACAATCGGGCTGTTTCATATAGGCTTTGGTGTTTACAACTATGTAATACTGTAACCGGTGCCATTCACACCGCCACGAAGTCGGCGCGTCTGTTGAATATAGGCGTTAGACTGAATATATATGACGCGACTTATTAAACCATGTACTACCCAAGTTTGAGGGAAAACTGTTGGAGACAGACTGGAAAGTGTGAAGTATCCCACGAATGCAATGCTATTAGAACTAAATGGGATGAAACGCTCATAAGCAGTGATCCGTTGGACAGAGAGAGAAAAAAGGTAAAGGAAAGACAGGGAGGCTAACCAGAGGTTACCTCCGCTTGGCTACCGTGTACCGGGGGAGGGGTAAAGGGATGCGAAAGGAGAGAGAAAAAATATGTTAAAATAAAAAAAAACGAAGGAAGTAAAAGAAAATCACACACAAAACAGAACTGTTTCTGTGGGCACCGTCACGCAGTCTGCGAAAGCGTTCTCGTGTTGCATAGTGTCAACGTTCCATCTTACGTAACACAGTGCAGAGTCACAATTTGTCACTGAGTCCGGTGTCTTAAGTAACGCAGCAGTGCCTTCGGGGCGGCTTGCGCCGTTGTTTGTGTAGGCCAGTTTCGAAGGATGTTCTTTTCTGTTATTGGGCGGTTGTGCAGTTGATCTATCATCGCTGAGAGTGCTGCTCTGCGGGTTGAAACGAGGGCACTCACAAAGAAGGTGTGCGATTGTTTCGTTGCACCCGCAGAATTCACAAAGTGGGCTATTGGCCATTCCGATAAGAAAGGAGTTTGCATTTGAAAATGCTACTCCAAGCCATAGACGGACTATAAGCGTGCAGTCCTGTCGTGGAAGGTTGAACGGAATACGGAGCTGTAAATTAGGGTCCAGGGCATGAAGGCGTGCATTTGTGAAATCAGATAAATTCCACTGCATCAATGTTAGCTCACGCGCAAGCGCAGAACGTTTTTTCGCTGCGTTGGCTCTCGAAAGAGGAATGGCAACGCTGTTGACACCGTCATGGGCATATCAGGCCGCTGCGTCCGCTCGATCATTGCCATGTATGCCACAGTGACTAGGCAACCACTGATATATCATGCCCTTCATCAACTATGCGATGGTGTACTTGTCTGATCTCTGCGACGAGCTGCTCATGTGATCCATGGCGCAGTACTGAGAGTAAACTCTGGAGGGCTGCCTTGGAGTCACACAAGATTGACCATGGATGGGGTGGTTCCTCCAAAATGAAATGAGCCGCACAGAGGGCTACCAGTTCAGCCGCTGTCGTTGATGAGACATGTGACGTCTTTAGCTGTATCTTGACGGATCTTGCTGGTATCATCACTGCGGCTGCTGAACTTGTAGGTGTGACTGAGCCATCGACATAAACATGTATGCGGCCACTGTGAAGTCCTAATGTGGCCTGTTTCAGGGCAAATGACGGCATGTAAGCTTTCTTCACAATTTCTGGGATGGTGAGGCGTATGTCAGGTTTGTGCAGGCACCATAACGGTGAGGATGGTCTTGATGCAGGCATGTAGTTCAATGGCAACGAGGTACGATTGGCAGCAATTATACGACTAAAAGTTGTGTGTGGCCTTTCTGGAGGTGCCCCATGATTTTATTCCCGCTGGGCAGAAATAAAAAGTGCCACGTAACCTGCTGAAATGACCGAAAATCTCGACCAGTGAGCCGGGGCTGTATTATGTAACGATTTGAAATTTTCGTTCTTTTTGGCCTGCCATCGCTCGTTTGCATGACACCAAGTTTCCGTTACCGGCCACTCGCTGTCACGGGTGATGAACGAATAGAATCGAAGGAAAAGTATTCTTTTATAACATGGCCACTGGATATGGGAGACCACAGGCAGAAACCGCGCCACATAAACGTAAGGAGCGCACCTGTATTTCATCAATGCTCATGCAACTATTACCAACATTAAACAGGGTTCATACAGGTTTCCAAGGCAAAAATTCAAGGATATTCCAGGACTTTCCAGGACCTGTCGCAGGTTTTTCAAGGACTCAAAGCGGCATCCAAAGTAGGATTTCTTTACCCTAACATTTCCAAAAATAAATAGTTTTATTGCACTTGCAATAAATAAATGTATATCACAATTACAGCGGAACCTCGATGATACGAATCTCACCGTGTCACGAAAAATATTCGTATTAGCCGAAATTCGTATCATCGAAACACAATTAAAACTAGCTAAATTAAAGAATCAGAGGTGAACTCACTCAGGCACATGCACGTAAAAAGCATTTACAGTATAGATCACTTATAACGTAACCGTTTATAGTGAAGAGCTGGCTACAATGCGGCCTTTTCCGACTCCCGTTTACCCTCCCATAGAACTCCATGTATACGCATACCGCTTACAGTGCAGCCGCGTGAGACGAAATACCGGTTATAATGCGGCTTCCGCGGTAAAATCTTGCCGACAAGGGCGGTAGCGAGCACGCTTCTCAACGAGAACGCCCACCGATGGGAGAGGAGATCAACGAGGGCGATGCGGAGGAGAAGCATGAGACGTGGAGCATGAGTCCGAGGGCGATAAAATTGTCGCTGTGCGCCGTATGTGCCAGTAAAGCGCGCGGGGGATGCGCGCCTTCACGGAGAGCGAACGCACAGCGGAGAGGAAACGCGACTTCCGTGGCGCGAGAGGCCGTGGGGGTAAGGGAGGGAGGGGGGCGTGTCGACGCTGTGCTACGTCACCAAATGCGTATATTGCAACCGAGCGCAAGGGTAACTGGCGACGCAATCTCCCACGCGAAAGGAGCAAAGCGGGAAGGTAGCGCGGGAGGAAGGGGGCTTTTACTCTGCCTACAAATGCGTTCTTCTACTTTGCGCCTGTGCCGGCTGTCGGTGTTGTCGCACGCACCGTATCTTGAAAGCGATCTCCACACGGCTCTGACCTTTGTATGCGCCGTGCTTACGCCGCTCAGTTTCCGTTGAAGCGATAGACCGCACGAGCCTTCGCTTGCTGTGGCGGCCGCCGCAGCGAGCGAAGAGACAAAAGGAAAAGCACAAAAGCAACAAAAGTGCCGCCGCTTCAAACTCTTCGCGGCCAGCTGCGGCTTCCGCGCTATCCGGCGCCGCGTCCGCGCCTCCGCACCAAAAGAGCAAGGGAAAACGCGCGTGATTTCTTGCTGTTCACTTTCGCGGCCGTCGGTGGGGCGGCGTTTATTCGTATCAACCGACGCGGGTCGAAAATCGATTCGTAACAACCGTTCTCTAGCACGTTGCAAAGTAATGGGGCTCGGCCGGGACCTCAGAAAAAATTCGTATCATCCGGAAATTCGTATTAGCCGTGATCGTATCATAGAGATTCCACTGTATAATAAAAATGTCTAGCCTTGATAACTTCTCGAGATCACAACACAAAATGAATGCCTACAACAGCGGCTGAGATTTCTCCAGTACAGGCTGGGTAAAGTTCTCCAAAATTATTCAAAACATTCAGCATAGGGTTGTTGCACTAAAATAAAAAAATAAATGTATATCCCAATGATGGAAATAACGTCTAGCCTTGATCACTTTGCAAGTTCACAATACCAAAAAAAGTTCACAAAACACAATGAATGCTCCCAACAGCTACTCTGACATCTCAAGTATTAACTGGCCAAGTTTACCGAACATTTCCAAACCATTCAGTGTAGTCTTGCTACACATCCATTATATAATAACAAATATTGTATATATTGTATATACATTGTATATATTGTATGCATTGTATATATTGTATATATTGTAAATTGCAATATATACAAATTGTATATATTGCAATTTTGTAAAAGATGTCTTGACCATTTCTCAAGTCCGCAATATTAAAAGTTATCACAACGAACACTCACAACAGCTGCTCAGGCTTCTGCAGTACATATCAGCTGGGTTGCTTCATCAAATATTTCCAAAACATTCAGCATACCGTATTTTCCGGTGTATAAGACGCGTTTTTTTTTCACAATTTTTCGCCGGTGCGTCTTATAGAACGGTTTACGTTTTGTTTGTTTTTTTCCTCGGAAGAAGTGCCGTCAAAATCGGATCCGATGTCGTGGCCACGCGAAGCGCGCTCGTTGACCTAATTGGCACAGGTTCTGTGCGTACTATCGAGGTGCAGGGTTCTCGTGATGAAGCCCCCGAGCGCCGTGCGAAAACGATGGAGCAGCAACGCAAACGGCGGTAGGTCGACCGCGAGTCGCTCTACCCCGAAGTCATCACATCTGCAGATAAGATATGGCCCGCGCCGCTGCGCAAACTACGCAGTCGCTACGAAAGTACAGACAGCCCCCCCCCCCCCTGGACTGACTTCCCGCTTTCCTCCCTTGTGCACGATTCGGCTCACGGTCGCACGCTGTCACTCGCACATACAGCATACGGCGTGCGGGGACGATGTTATCGCCCTTGGTCTTTATACGGAATATCCCGGCAACCACGACTGCAGAAATGCGCCTGGAGTGGAAAGATATGGCACCCATAATTTTGCGTGTGTCCCGCGCTTTCACGGAGCGAAACATCACTACCTTGTTTTGAGTCACTTACCGAAAGAACAGGTGCGCCTTATACACATTTTTTTTCCGTAAAAACTGCTGTTTTGAGGGGCAGTCTTATACAAAGGTGTGAATTAAAGACCGAAAATTCGCTAATGTTATTGCACTTATATTATCACAAATAATATAACAAACCTCCATCCAAAGGCACTGAGCGTCAGTGGTAAAGTTGCTCCACTTTAGCTTCACCTCACGCGCAAGAGTGGGAGAAGGCAGACTCACCGGCGAGGAGTGAAACGATAGGGTGAGGAAAGTGCGTACACAATGCCAGCTGAGCCAGCACCGAAGCGCGGTACGGGTCTCTCGCTCCGCTCCGGTTTGAAGCGGTGATGCCTTTTATTTATTATTGCGATAGCAATTATATGGACACTTCAACCGGATTTCTGCTGTCGCCGTGAGGTTCCCTATAGATAAGATCTTCGCCGCGCGCCGGATGCCCGAGCGGAAGCGTGCGGGGACGCGAGCTATCACGGAGAGCGAACGCACTCAATCTCCCACGCGCAAGCAAGGAAGCGGGAAGCCAGCGCCAGAGGGAGCGGGGGAACTTCTACTCTGCCAACAACCATGCTCGTCGCTCGCTCGCATCGTCTCTTATCTCCACACGGCTCTGACCTTTATGCGCCGTGCATTCGCCGCTCAGTTTCCGTTGAAGCGATAAACCGCACGTACCTTCGCCGCTGCGGCGTATGCGCTTGCTGCCACCGTTTTGACAGTCGTTGTCTGCAGTCATTCAGTGTGATCTATTCATGTTTGTTTGTGCGCGCTCACACCACGCTTGTTCATTCAGTTAGTAATAGTCGGACCAAATTTTCCAACGCACACTACACATGCAATGCTGCCCGGATCGGCAGTGCAGCGCTACAGGTGTGTCCCTTCGCACGCGCTGCCCACGGGAAGCGCTTCTCATCAACACCACCGTTTCACAAGCGCCTTCTCGTGGTCATTAAGTCTCTCTTCATGTCGGTCTACTTACGCCGCAGCACACCTGCTTCTTAATCAGCTCATGTTTACTACAATTCATATTGCTACCAAAGCCGCTCACCTTACTTCGTATGACATTGCTGTGTTGCTATCGCATTCATTGCGTCGCAGTTAGGGCGAAACTGACATTTTTTTTTTTCGTGCAGTTCTGCAAAACGGAACCATGTGTGCTCGCGCAGGCGTATTGTTTTTGAAATGGGGGAGTTTGTAAGATCGACGCCGATCTATCACAGAAAGGAGGTCGCAATGTCGATATCAGAGTGCATTGCTCACGAAATTCAAGGACCTTTCAAGGAAGGAAAAAAATTCCAGGACTTTCAAGGGCCTTGAAAACGCACTTTTCAATTTCAAGGGTTTTCAAGGATTTCAAAGACCTGTAGGCACGCTGATTAAATGCCCAAAACCCGCGTATACAAGGCGGCTGCCTCGGACAACCCACTACTCGCATGTTTTCAAATACTGCAATGCATTCCGTCAGAAACTCTCTATGGACAGAGCCATTGCACATCGCAGATGCATAAGGTGTCTTTGCCGCTCTCTGTGAACTGTTCAGGCAGTCAAACAAACGATCTATCCTTTCTACAAATCGTGCAGTATGAATTGCTTCAGCGGGCAGCTGCTGAAAAGTGACCAAGGTGTACATTGCAGCAGCACAGTGGTTGCTGAAAACTTGTGCAGCCAATTTTACAGACATCTTTGATGCAAAGGTTAGGTTAAAATGTCTGTCGTTCAGCCTTGGTATCAAACGGATCTCATGCGTGCGGTCCTTTTCATACGCCTGCCTAATGTAACTGCTCTTCACAAGGTGACCACCTATTCTGAAATCATACTTAAATAGCATGTTTCGGAGGCATTTAAGTAAGTGCGGAGCATCGAAAAGAAAAAAGAGCCTCCTTCCGTCTATGTCTGTATACGGCTCTTCGGTGGTGACTAGGCTTGCAAAAAGGGACACGTTCTGGCTTCCCTGGTCACAGACTACCGCTACTGGTTGCAAGCCAGCGTCCACAAGGGACTTGCAGCATTGCAAAAGCAGGTCTTTCAAAATGCTTGCGGGTGTTCCTCGATAGGCAAAAAAATAACCAAGAGGTTGTTTCCATGGCGTTCGGATACCTTTTGCCATGAAGACAAGAGCCTTGTTGCAGAGGTTATTGCCTTGAAAACCGTTATACTCTTCCAGACCTTCAAACCTGTCATGCGAGGGGTTGTATGAAAGTTCTTTTTTAATATGCATTTCATCGAAAACAATGCAACAGGCTCTGTCACTCATGGAAAAGGTAGCCGCTCGTCTCTTTATAAGGTCGAAGATTTCCGGGAAAAACCCAACCCTTAGTGGCACACGCTGAAGCCATAACTGCAAGGATCGCACTGATGGCAGCCTGAGAAGTCGCCTGCAATACCTATAACCCTTCGGACTATGAAAGTAGAGCCCTAAGGCAAAGGATTTGTTCTGGCTTGACCATCGGCGACCGAACCGGCTCACATTCTTCATCCTCAGCTGAGCCTCCAGGAGTGCAGCAACAGGTGGAGACACGTGTAAGCGGACGCTCCGGACGATTTCTTCAATCGTTAAGGCTTGACGCTTCCTCTGCAGTCTTCTTTGCAGCCTCCGGTTAAAATCCCGCTGCTTCCGCAGTTTTTTCTTGAGCTCCTTGGTTTTTCTCCGAGCCTCGGACTCACTGGTACAGGGCGCTGTGGGTGTGCAAAGATGTGGGTTTTTCAAAAAGTTTGCTTCATAGATATTCAATGTATATTAGAAACCGTTAAGATGAGCATGTGATACTGGCTAATTTTTACATAGTTCTGAGCTTTGAGGCATGACCAGATTGTATTTAGCTTTTTACGAGGGCTATTTGAGTAACGCTAAGGAATGCTGATTACTGCAGCCCCGGCTGACTTTTACACCGTTGAATGAACTTGTGCGAATGTTTCTGCGTATTTGAGGACAGGGGGCCCGCTTGGCAAGTCATTCTTGGCGCGTAAGCAGACATGTCTGCTGCACACTTCATGTTGTATGAATCAGTGCTCAGCACAGTGAGACCAAATAAAAGTTATTGTTTGAAGATAGAGAAATATTTAACAAAGCAGTGAAACATGACCTTATTTTAATGCCCGCCCTCTGTGGCGAGCACAAAAAGCATAACAGAAATATCTTTTCTGTTTTTACATCTTTAGCCTTAGATAAATCTGCGAGAGAATTGTTTTTCTGGATGACTTTCAATTGCTTTCATATCGTTAGCGACTTCATGTGCAGCGCTATAGATTTTTTAACATTTTTGCAATACTTTACCAGTATAATAATTAAGGGAGCTCAAGACAAACAGCCGATAGCAGGCAACCGCAACAACAGATGTCTTGTAATCCTAACTCGGTGATGTCATTCGTAAGAAAATTTCCACTTTTGCTTTTACCTTACACTTTTGTAAAATTTAAAGGGCGCGTTGGCGCCCAATATGATTTTACACGATGTAAATATACTTACATTTGCGGAAAGCCTCAGCAGCTGTGCCAGTGACAGAGAATTTTCGAGAAGTCTGTGCAACCGACGGAACCTGGGGAGCCGCGTCACCACTGGCCTCTTGTGCAGGAACAGCCCCCTCCAACTGCATGTAATCCTCTTGTTCTGCGGAGGAGGGAGAAAATATGGGGCATTTTAGCTTGTCAAACCTGGAGAGATAACAAAAGAGAAAAGAAGTGACGAGAGTGGCGCAGAGACCACATTCTGCCAGGAGTTACCAGCGACTTCCTGCGGAGGTGCTGCGCCTCTAAGTGAAGAACAGATGTACGTGTGATCACAGTGGTCCCTTACTGTGCTCCACCCTGCCATTTTGTTTAGGGAACCTATTGTTGGGGAACAGTGGTGTCTTCGCTCCTTATATGTGTCCTTAACATAAAAAGGCAAGGTTACCCTCTACACGAGAGAACTGCTTCACCGAGGCGCTGCCTTCAGCAAGCCGGTAGGATGTTGGCTCAAGAACCGATGGCACCTGGGGAGCGGCGTTACCACTGCCATCTTGTGCAGGAACAGCCTCCTCCAATTGCATGTAGTCACGGTGTGCTGCGAATGAGGGACATAATATGGTGCATTTCAGTGTGTCAAACACGCAGCAAAAAAAAATGAAAGAAAAAAAAGGAAGAAAGAAGTGATGGAGAGTGCCACAGAGAGCACATTGCGCCAGGAATTACGTGGGACTTCCTGCGGAGAGGCTGCACGTCCAAGTGGAGGACAGGCGTACGTGTGATCACATTGGTCCCTTACTGTGCTCCACCCTGCAGTTTTTTTTCGGGTACTAAGGGAACAGTCGTGTCTTCGCTCCTTATATCTGTCCTTAACATAAATAGGCAAGGAATTACCTCCTACACTAGGTGATTTCTTCACGGTGGTTGGTTGGCAGCCCATTGGCGAGACACCATCTGAGATGAACGAGCTCACGTGGCCTGACAAGTTGGACTCTCCAAACGTAATGTGGACAATTTATTTATGCCATATGCAACTACGTGTAATGTTAAAATGAAAGTCACCTTCAATTTTGGAAGGCTGGAGATGATTCTGACCAACCTCACCACACCTGTCGCCATGGGTGTCAGATCCGGTGCCATGCCATAAAGGTGTAGTAAAATATACGATGATTTTATACCAAGGAATGCACTAGATCAATTCTGTCCATGCATTCCCCTTGTTCTATTAAAGATAAGCACTGTTTTACGAACGACTATAGTACAGGCATGCCTATTGTCGCGCGAAAGACGGCTTGGCGATTTGCTTACTGATAACAGGAGATATTGTAGGCTCTGCGTCGTGACGAAGTAAACCGGGCCGCAGGAATGCTGATTCATGAAAGTGCAGCGAGCACACTACTCTCGACCGTAGTTGTCCCGGCGTCTTATCTAGCAGGCATGGGTTCCTACAAAATTTCACCCAGGATTCACGCCTGCAAATTCAAAGGGGCATGTAGCATTATTTAGGCCAATGTCCTGGTGAATAAGGAAGAAAAAAAAGAGAAAACTAGATCAACGCAAAGCAGGGTGATGACAGCAAATGAAGAACCCATGGCAGGAAAGATGTGGCTGTAGCACAAAGTGAAAGCATGAAGTACTGCGTGTGAGAGATTAGGGCCGGTATTTTGTAGCGAGGCATTATTACTTATTCTATACTAGTCTTATCATCCACCGCTCAGTCTGTTCCGGCTGATCCCGTTGATAGCGCGAGCGGACCGTCGCTCCGACCACTGACAAAGCGCGATAAGCGCAAAAAGGCATTATTACATGAAAGGCATCGCTACAAAATATCGGCCTAGTTGTGCATCTAAGCACAGTAATAACGATTTGGAGCGTTGTTTTTATATAGAACTAAAGCGATGCGAATTTTAATTGACTGAAGCACAATATTTAAGCTATTTGAATAGGTGGTGAAGCGCTGGGGAAGTTGACACCAAAAGCTCCGAGCCAAAACTAAGGCCACAACGTAGCGCTAATTGTAAAGTAACAGAAGTTTCACACAAATTTTTCAAAGCACCACGGCATCCCTCCACACAACCCTACAGGAAGGCATTGATAGTAATAGAGTTTTGCCTCACCTTGTGGAATAGAGAGGAAACCGGTGTAGTGAAACGCCAGCCGTATGGTCGTTGCTGTTGCATCCTTGCACGGCACATCGTTTCCGCGGGTATCGAGGAAAACGTTCGGCGTGAACTGTTGGTCGCATCGTCCCGTAGGACGCCGTGCCCGTTGGACGCAGTGTTCAGCACTTTCATCCACGATGAAACGCACCTCGCAACACCACGCTCAGCAAAAAGTAAATTCGCGCCACAATAATTCAGAGAACGCATGCAGGAGCGAAACACCAAAGCATGCGAGGAGGCGTGTCGTAGCAGACGAACTTTACGAGCGCGTCTTTCCGTGCACTACAAGGGCTGCATGTACAGTGTACTAGAACTAGTACACTGTACCTGCATGGTATGATTACGACATGCGCCCCTTCTTCAGAGGGCGCTGAGAAAAAGGTATAAAAAAAGCACTGTCATAATTTCTTTACACATTGCGCCTAATCACAATTGATTGGGACATAAATGTTGTTTGAACAGTATAAGAAATTGCTTCGCCCTTGACAAAAAATTGTTTTTTTTATCAGTGTTTGTTCCCTCGTCCACTAGTCACGCTTCAATTGCAACTCCCATAACTCCCCTTGTTGATGTCGCTGGCAATAGGTTCTGAACCGCTTTTCGCCCGAAGCTTCGCGACCTATGTGAATTGGCCTTGTTATCCCTACCGCGATCGCCCGCGCCGAAAGTAGCGCGAAACTACCGTAGCGAAACTTTGCGCGCGTTTTGACGTACAACTATTCTGCATGTTTCTTTTTTAACTTCTGTTGTAAACAAAAATTGTAACTATGAGGACTTAAAATCTCTATAGTTCATTTTAATTATAAGCAAACTTTATTAATACCTATAAATAATTATTTTAATTTACTGCAGAGCTAAGAAAGATGTCTGCTACCATTTGCATTTGCATGTCCCGAGTGCGCATGCGCTGTACCCTAGCGGCGAGCGCCGGAAACGTTTTGTACGGCGTCGGTGGTTCGTGCAGCTGACGACGCACGCGTATGCAGGATAGTCGTCGAGAACGCGAACTTATTGTCGGCGCTGTGCCGGTCGACGACCGACGCGGTATTTGCGCTGTGTTTCGGTAGAAACTTCAGCTGTTCACAGCGATATTCGGTTAACGTCCCGTAAATCACAATATGTGCCGACACGACACCGATGCCAGTGAGAAGTCGACCTCACGCTGGCGCCAACGCTCGGCCGGCTGTAGTTGTGATACTGTGCCAGTGGGAGACCTATATTGTCATACAAGTATGACGAAGAAGCGGCCGACGACAGCAAGTGATCGTAGTGTGATAAGCTTTCATGCCGACGACGCCGACAAAACCTGTGTGTTGATCGCCGTGCGAGCGGCCGCCGAGTGAGAACATCGCACCGACAACGTGAATATCGCCGCAAATACGCTCGTGTATGTATTTATTGACGCTCAAATTGAGTCGAAATGTGCTTCCGACGCTGATATGCATGATTTCCAGCCCTTTACAGCCCTCCGCAACAAGTTTGAGGCGGTGTCGATCTCGTTCAGGCAGCTACAGCGTACGAGTTCGTCCGCTACCGGCGGACCTGAAATATAGGATAAGAAAGTACGACGAAGGAAACTGCTTATATAGGTCCGTACTGACCTTATCGATTTGAAGTGAACCACTCTTAGCATAGTACGATGCACACACAGAGTGTGGGAAGCGGCGACATGGCGCAGTGCTAATACCGCGGTACAGGCACCGTTCTTGAACGAAGGCTGTCGGTCGCAGTCGCCGACGCTTCCATGAACGAAGTGCAACTACTAGAGTGTATTTTTACGCTGCCAGATTTAGTAGTTACCGATAACACAGTTTGCCTCTTATGCTAAACAGGCAACAAGTGATGGCCCTTTCGATACTGCATCGTAAGCAACAACACCGCTCGTTGCCACGCGAGTACGGCAGGCATCGGCATTTTCGCGTGCCAGTGCGACTAGGTGGTCGTTGTAGCCGTTTTCCATGTTCCCGTGACGTCCATGCCTTCTCGTCTCAGTGTGATCGCTTGTGACATGTGCATGAGAAGTGTTCATATATGCTTTGAACATTTCCTCATTTCGTGTGAGCGGTGCACGGTTTCTGCTGTACTTGAAGAGAACAGCGAGCGGTGGCCGTACGCGCGCCGATGCAAACAAATGCGCCGTTCTTGCGTTGCATAAATACTCTAGGCGCAGTGTCACCCCTTCAAAGAGCTATGGCCACTGTGGGCAAGACTCAGCTATAAAAGCAGTTTTTATCATCCTACTAGCGTATGTTAATTCAGTGCAGATGAGTTGTCTTACGAACACACGAGCTTGTGAATTCGTTGTAAATGTCCATGCATCTTGACTTGCTGCGTTTAGCAAAACTTATTCGTGTATTCGTATTGCAGCCAGCGCAAGATCAATCTGGAGCAGATGGAGTCGAGCTTGAACAGTAGCCAGCAGGTATCGGAACAGCCAGTTCCTGATAAGGAGCGGTCGAACATCGCCATGACGCAGAACGCATCGTGCCGCAAGCAGCGTTTCGTCAACCTGTGCACAGCCGGGAAGAACGGTTGCGCGACGTCGTGTTGCTGCCCGGCCGACACCCGTGCGAATGTCAGGCTCACTGCCACGCGCTCATCAACAACTGTCTCCGCTGCGGCCGCATCGTCTGCCGAGAGGAGGGGTCGGGCCCACGCTTCACCTGCAGCAATTTGGTGAGTCATCAAAACGCCACCCTCTTCTGATGCTATGCCCACTGTTTTACAGGGATAGATCAGTTATGGGCCCTTTCTCCATGTTTAGATGTAGGATGTGCCTAATGGTTGTGACAAACACAAACGTAATATATATATATTACAAGGTTTACTAATTGTGATCAACAGTAATGAACTATCATTTGCAGTAACATAGATATACAAGAATATCAATGAAGAGATCATCATCAGCCAACGATTGAAGAGATCATTTATGCATAAAACACGGTACTTTCATAAACAAGGCTATCACAAAGGCGCTGACACAAGCATTGCTCAAGGCCCTGTATTATTGACTGATTTAATCACATTTGGCTCCGTGATGGCAGTAGTCCTTGCCATTTTCTCCCACTACTTGGGTTCAAGGCAACATTAAGGGAAGTGCCAAAGACAATGCCATTGTGTATATCTTTTGCCCGCCACGATAGCTTAGCAGCTGTGGTGTTGCGCTGCTGAGCTCAAGGCGGTGGGTTCAGTTCTGGCTGCAGCAGCTGCATTTAGGACATAGAGGAAATAAGCACTTTGAATAAATTTTCGCTAATGAAGATGCTGTAAAAATATATTTGAGATGATCGTCATAAGTATACAAGCATAGAGAACGAGAGCGCACAAATGGAAACACTGCAGAAGTAGCCCGAACGCTGCCGGAACTGCAGCAGGCGACAGGTGTGAGTTTGTGCCGCAACCTCACGCGAGCAGCGCCCCTGTAGGTCGGTCTCGGGGCCAATAGCACTAGTAAATGTGACAGAGGTACTCACAGTTCCATGCTCTGCTTGTAATATGCGCTTATTCACTGATCTAAAATGTTGGTTCAGGCCCCCTTTTACTATTTATTCATTTTTAATTTACTTAAAAAGCTTGCAACACTGTTATGGCATTTTGTAGGGGGGAGGATACAGCATATGGAAAACAAAAACAAAGTGTGTAAACAGAATATAAAGAAGGAACAGTAGAAAAGAATGTTTGTAAAAAAAAAGTTATGTTGAAGTAATCAACCCTTGAAGCATGGTTAACCAGCTGCGGTGTTTGAAAACGGGTCGGTGTTTTAACGACCGCATGAGGGAAACAGAGGGCGGCTGTCAGTGTTTTAGTGGCTGGTGGCTCTCTGGCTGACCATTGCAATAGGTGCTCGTGCACTACACAGTTTCAAAGCACATGTGCGCTCAGAAGGATCCAGAGGTTGGCTGATAGAGAAATATTTGAAGTGTCTTGTATCAAAAAAACGGCTAATAAGTGTACTCTATAAGCATCCCATCACTGGACCTCACCAAGAAAGAGTTCCTATCTGGAAAATGACATTTGTATCTATTTCTTTCGATACATTCTGTGTTAGATTGGGGCAAGGGGAAATGAAAGGTGAAGGTTGCTACTCTTTGCATTGGGCAGTATGCATGAAAAATTTATCATAAATAAAACTTAAGTTCAAGGTTTGTTTGTTATTGGGACAGTTTAAAGCATTCCTCTATTGTTTATTGTGGATTGTTTTGAACCATAAAATGGCTTAATTTATGAGGAATACATCCCACAACCCATTGACAACAAATAATAAAATATAGAAGCCATTGGGAAGACAATAAACATCATCATAAACACAGCACAATTAGTACGTGTGGAAACAAGGTACAATTAAGTTGCCCAGCCACAACACTACAGAGTTGTAGCAGTCGCTGTGGGCCAGAATCATGTAGACAAAGACAGGCTAAAATGGATTGATATTGATAAAATGAAGGAGCACCTCAGGCCTGCACATGAGCTAAGATATGATAACTACTAACAATCTTTTGCCCCCTATGTGTACCATGGTGTAATACCTTTATTTTTATTTTCTTTCGTGAAAGGTTTGTTTCGAGGATGGTGAAGTTCCACCTCTCTGGATAGACTACTTGATGCGATGGATATATGACATGCATGGCAAATGGCGAGGTTAATGCATAAGTGTCAAAGTTGATGTAAATTAATTGACTCTGGTTTGATCCTTTTAGGGTACACACTGCGATTGTAGAATTAAAGCAGTGTAGTGATGCAGTCAACAGTACAGATCCATAAACTTTCTGTAGCTTCAAAGTATCCTTCCCTTAATAAAATGTGCTACAAGAGACATTAACATTTCACTTGTTTTCCGCAAAGCCTCCCTCATGCATTGCAGGGCAGAACAAACTTTTACTGCTATGTATGTATTTCATTGCACTTTGAGGGGACAGGTATCTTGGAAATTATTTTACCTTCAGCATTTTCACTGAGTTGGTGTGCCCTAATTGAGCGTTGTTTGGCCTGAAAGTTGCTCTTGCCTCACATTGCCTAAATTAAACAAGCTTTTAGTTACATATGTACCGTATATGCTTCTGTAAGGGCTGCATTTTTTTTCCCTTCACAATTTTGATGAGATGCAGCTCTTACACAGGAATGCACCTTTTGGTCAAAATGGTGCCAGCGCAGCTAGCGACTTGTGCACACCCTGGCCCTCGCCATGTAGTAGCAGCACGTGCAAGTACACACGACGAAAAAAATTCACCGATGCACGTGCACGATATCGGGTACCGGGGTGGCTCAGTCAGCTAAGGCGTTGCGCTGCTGAGCCCGAGGTCGCGGGATCGAATCCCGGCCGCGCCGGCCGCATTTCGATGGAGGCGAAATGCAGAAACGCCCGTGTGCTTGCGTTGTAGCGCACGTTAAAGAACCCCAGGTGGTCAAAATTAATCCGGAGCCCTCCACTACGGCGTGCCTCATAATCAGAACTGGTTTTGGCACGTAAAACCCCAGAAAGAAGAAGAAGGGTACCAAACATGATTACATCTTTGTTGGAAATTTTTTTCTCCAAATTTTTCGCTGACAAGTTCAGAGTGCAGCCCTTACCCGAGTGTGTACGGTATTTTGCTAATCCCACATTGTGAGTTCTTGTACAAGTACTGTCTGCTTGTTTAATTTCCAGCTGAAATGAAAGGACTTACTTTTTTGCACATGGGAGAGTTATTATTTCAAATGTGTCGATCGGAAAAAAATTACTCCTTCTCCCGCTAAAGGGAACCGTGTGTGGGTGCAAAGCAGTGGGGAGGTGGTTAGCTTAAGCGGGAGATGGTTTCGCGGCAGTGGCCCGAGCGCTCATCGCGGCGCTGCACAGGAGAGAAAATGATGTAGCGCGTGCGCCTCATTCTCTCTCCTGTGCAGCGCCGCGATGAGCGCTCGGGCCACTGCCGCGAAACCATCTCCCGCTTAAGCTAACCACCTGAGGCGCGCGCGCTACATCATTTTCATACCGCAGAACTACCATGGCGCCCCCAGCGGAGTATGCAGCTGTCACACCACCTGTCGTGCACGCCGCTCCGGATTTCTAGAGGAGAGAAAGGGGGGGAGCGTAGGAGAGAGAGGGGGAGGGGAGGCGCATGCGCTGTGGGGGTGTGGGACGCCACGGGAGGGACAGACAAAGCGCCCGCCATAAGCTGCTTCGCGTGTAGAATAGGCTGCTTTTGTACAAGATGCTTAAAGCTTTAGCATAGGACAATTTGCTGATGGTCCTGATCATGAGGTGTAAGAATTCTACATCCATTTTGTGTTCAATTCATAGCTAACCTGTTTGCTTTGAAATGAGATGCCTATGCGCTTCCATGCCTTTAATTGCTCTATTACAGTAGCACTGTCACATTATGGCCCATAAGCGTTATTATTATTCATGAAATGTAACACTTACCCCCAGGGGCGGATCCAGGTTTTTTCTGAGGGGGGGGGGTCAGCTTCTGTCAATGATGATGATGATGATGATAGTAGCCTTTCTTATTTACCAAAATTCACCGTTTCTGCTCACGACAAACCCAAGTTTTATACGGCTAGAGCAACACCTGTAGCCTGCCGCGGTGGCTCAGTCAGTTCAGGCGTTGCGCTGCTGAGCACGAGATCGCGGGATCGAATCCCGGCCGCTGCGCCCGCATTTCGATGGAGGCGAAATGCAAAAACGCCCGTGTGCTTGCGTTGTAGTGCACGTTAAAGAAACCCAGGTGGTCAAGATTAATCCGGAGCCTTCCACTATGGCGTACTTAATAATCAGAACTTATTTTGGCACGTGAAACCCCAGAAAGAGAAAGAAGACCTGTAGCGAAGCCAGCTAGGTATCGGTTTCTAAAAAAAGGACGTTACCCAATACAGTCATGTGCATGGCGGCTGTGCCTGATAATACAGGGTGTTCAAAACTAAGCTTATGGTTTTCTTAAAATTAGGCACTGGGAGGCACGCGAAGAACACCGGTACAAATAAATTATGTGGCCAGGGGGGAACAAAGTGAGATGATAACTATCGCTGTGAGCAGCCCAATTAACTAAAATTGAACAAATATTTTTTGTCGACTACAGTACGTGAGTATGTTTGTATTGAAAACTTAGAGGCAGTCGTGTTTCTACACAGTATCAGTCGGAAGAATTATTCTAGCGTGTCCGCGCTCCGAGATATCCGACTGCAAATTTCAAATGTACTGCGCAGAGTTATCGACTCGACGCGAGAGCGGTTTATGCTTTGTGTTGCTGTGGAAGGGAGGCATTTTTAACATTTTTAGGGCATTCACATCTTGATGGGTGAAGTGTTGTCATGAGATTTGTGCATGACAACACCAAACTTAAAGCGGCTGTATGAAATATTTGTTAGCATAGCTAAAAAGGTTTCTGCTCTTGATGGTGCAGTTGTTGCTTTTGATTGCAATAAAACTTACAATACTTAGAAATCAGCAGTCACTTTATTTGCGAAGCCCAGGCAAGGACCATGCCCGGTCGTCTAGTCACCATTACGCACACGCACTGCCGTCCGGCTTCTCCGCTCGCGCCATTATCTCGGCATGGCAGCTGCCGCCATCTTTACAGGCTGTGCGGTCGCGTGTTACGACAGCGGTTACGGGTTCTTCGATTTTTTTTTTTGCATTTCACCAGCCGTGAGGGGAAGAAGGACAGTTACTATCTTTGCCAATGCCTCCGTCCCGTTGTCAGACTAAACGCCGCACGCAACAGCCGCGTCACACCAGGGAGGAGCTTTGCGCCGATCCTCACTCTCTTGCAAGTTGCATGCGTAATCGTGCGAACGACAATTAAAATTTGGAGTTGGGTATCTCGGAGCTCAGACATGCTAGAAGAATTCTTCCAAGTGGAACTGTGTAGAAACACGACTGCCTCTAACTTTTGAATACAAACACACAGACTTTTGCAGTCAATAAAAAGTTAATTATTCAATTTTAGTTAATTCGGCTGCTAACAGCGATAATTATCATCTCACTTTGTGTCCCCCTGGCCACATAACTTATTTGCGCAGATGGTTTTCACGTGCCTCCCAGTGCCTAAATTTAAGCAAATCATAAAGCTTAATTTTGAACCCCCGGTATATCAAGCCTGTATTGTTTCTTAAAATAAAATTTGGGATGATCTGTTGCAGGTTCGTTATAAATGCGTAAGCACGCGTCCGTTTTTGGAGTTCTGTTGGGACACCTTGATTTCCTTAAGAAGATCCTTGTGTTCGGCTGAGACACCTTCGTTTGCTTTGCCCCGCTCCAACGCGGCAGCCACTATGCTGAGTGTTTACGATATGCGAATCACCGCGTATGAAGACTCACGACACCATCGGGAGCGCGAGCCAACGTCTTCGTGTTTTGTTTCCCACTCGACGTCATCGTTTTACACAAGGCGTGTATCTGCTCCCGTTTCTCTAACCACGCGACGCCATCCTAGGCCCGCGCACTGGCATTGGCCGCTGACGTCACGCTCCCGCGAGAACGCTTCGCCCCGCTTCGCGAGAACGCCCACTCAGATAAACGAATCCGGCGGGTTTGAGCCTCCTATGCTCAATGTACGACAATAAAACTGCGAAGTTACAATGAAAAACTTGTAGCGTACGAACGGTACTGCGCTCGTGCTGGATACTGTCAACGTATATATACCTGTGATCACAATGAGTGCTACAGTTAAAAAAGTTGCCTATGCGTAGTTCTGAGTTTAGCTGTTAGTTGTTATTATTTATATATGAACACTTCAGCAAGAGATCTCTTTCATTAAGCAGGTTGGTCGTGGAACCGATGACATCCAATGAGGCAACCGATGACACCCCGAGGGGGAACTAAGTTAATCAGGCGCGAAGGCGCTCGCGCGCACATCGGCGTGCTTGGCAAAAGGGACGTCCCCTCGTTCATTCGACGCCACCGACGGGACGAGTAAGGCACGGCCGGCGCCAGGAGGTCCAAGGTGTTCATGAGAAAAATAACTGCGGCAACTTGGGGACACCACACCCTTACGTAATACAATTCTAAGCTTGTGAGCGAGCTAGCTTTACTTCTACATGGCTGCTACCACTGGTACTCGCGAAAAATACTTGTGAAGAATGCTGGTGGGCATATTTTTTTGCGATAGGGCCATCCCCCTGTCAACGAAGGGGTGATGCAGAAATCTGAGGGGGGGGTCAGGACATCCGGACATCCCCCCTGGATCCGCGCCTGCTTACCCCATATGTTTTACTCAAAAGAATGTTCTTGTCACCCAAAAGGTTCCACAGTAGTTTGAATGCATGGCATGCGTCAAACATTACGAAGATTTCTTCTTGTTCATCCTGTGGGTTTGGGAATGATGTCCTTAGGTTTTCAAATGTGAGCTCATGCACGCGGCACCGAAGAAGCTTCACCATTGCCACGTCGGCCATAACGCAGTCGCACACAATTGCAGTCACCTTGAGTCCACATTCTTGTATGCAGTGAACGGCTTCGAGGAGCAAGTTCTTTATAACTTCTCCTGAAAGTCCAGCGTTCAGGAAATATCCGAAGGGCATCTTCCATGGCACTGCCAACCCTACCACCATGAATACAAGTGCCTCTGTAGCAAGGGGGATGTTGTCTGCATCGTGAGGTTCCTGACCGTTTCCTACATCTACAAACCGTATCAGTCGCCCACTTGAAAGGTCCAGTTCGCATGCCTTCTTGATGCTCATTCCATCAAGAAGGATGGAGCACAGGCGCTCTCATGGTGTGTCGTTTTTGTGCTGCTCTTTGAGTGCTGTTAACACCTCAGCTGTGAAGCCAGGCCAGCCTCCAACAACTCTGAGCCACTACCGTATAGATTGCACGCTAGGCATGGCAAACAAAGAACTTTCATAGTCATATGCTCGAGGGGAGTAATAATGTAGTGTCGTGGCAATTTTTTTCATTTATATACTGTACCTCCTGCCTCGAGGCTGCTCTGTGGCATTTTTGCGCCAATTATTAAGTATTTCGACTGGCAGGTTTCCAAATTGTTCCAGTTTTGTCTGTGCCTCTTCTGTAATCAGTGACTTGTTCCTCATTTCATCAATCACGTTCTGCAGGGTACGGCTTCGCTCACTGTGTCGGTTTGTTTTTGCTTCAAGCACTTTTATTCTTTTTCTGGCTTCCTTGAGGGACCTTTCCAGCCGCTTTGCCTTGCTTCTAGGGCTTTCTTTTGAAGAGTATGTGTGGTCCAGGTGGTGAAGGGTTTTGACAGTCGGTCGATTCGGATACCCCTGGGGGGATGCACAGTTTTCACTTGTACCTAGCTCATCCCTAGCCTGCCTGCAGCCTTCTGATAGAATGCCTTGCACCTGCATCAGCATAGATTTCGCATCAGCTCACTCGTCACCTTCCTTACATTTCATGCTCACTTCTGCATGCTCGCTTGGTGTCTGAGCGTCGTTGCAGGCACTAGTGTTGGGGCCTCTTCAGCAGCAGTGTTGTCGACTGGTAGCACCTGCACGAGCTGAAAGACAGATGTTTGTCATTACACCTCTGACCTTTATGGAGAGTTGAACATTAGTAAAATAATAGCCTTACTGATGAAATCAGCAGACTGCATGGCTTGTGCATTTATTTTAAAATACTTCTATTGCATTGTTATGGGTTCACTCACACTCGTTTTAATTACGGCATCTCCTGAAACGATAGCACTCACCATGTGCATTTAGCCCCATTGTAGCCAGACTTGTACATAACCAATTGCTCATAATAAATTCTATTTTCTGGTGGTTTTGTAATTCAATAACTATTCTGTTTGCTTGGTAATGCTCGCTATATCTCAGAGACATTTTTCAGTAACCTAGTCACATGTAACCAGTTACACTAGTTTCAAAACAAACTGTAACAAGTAATTTATAATAGCATTCTCTATCTCTTAGGTGTGACTCTGAGGTGTTAAAAACTGCTAATCAATTATTCTTTGCTCAGTTAACTATATAGACTTCTGTGACATAAATGAAAGTTTTTTTGTCCATTGAACACCCATGTTTCTGTATGTCTGATAATATTGTAACTGTTTTCCTAGACTCTCATCCATCACCTGTAAATAAACACGCCTCATCCGTAACAATATACATCTATATTTGCAATTGTAATCTACAAGCAGTATTTTTAGAGCTAAACATTGTGCGACTTTATTTTAAATTACATATTTGGCCACCTTTTCAAGCAACCTGAAGATTTGCTGGTGTCCGTTCAAATTAGTCATTCAAGTCTATGTGGCTACGGAGTGAAGGGTGCTGGAAGGAGGTGCACCAAATGTTGCCTCACTCATTCAAACAGCAATTCTATGGCTCGAGAGCCATACAATAGTCTACGTCTAATGTTTATTCCGGGAATCGCCTATACACAATTTTTCAGTTTTTCACCAGCCCTACCGGGAGCACCTTATTTGAGGCCCGGCTACTATGTCATAGTGTACACTTCATAGAAGACCTAGATGCGAGCAACACAGCATTGAGCAACCAAAATCTTGTGCACAACGTGTTGGTTGATTACAACGCTGCCCATCCTTCCAGTGAACACATCGAGTGAGCTTCAAGTGTTGCTGCTGATGCCTTCACAAGAAATCCGAGGGTAGAAGACAAAAGACAATTTTAAAAAGCATATAACAATAGTGTAGTGTAGTATAGCAATATAAAAGATTGTGTTACTGAAGATCATCCACGTGTGAAGGGTTTCAGTGGACGCACTGAAACAGCGAGGCCAGCTTGTTCTTTTTAGTGTATTTTTGGAGGGAAATATTGGTAAAGTAAGATGTATTAGTTTCTGTAGTTACCTAATGTTTTTGTAGGGCAGTAATTGGTCACTGTAGGCAATTACAATTTTGATTTAATTATAATTTTGTTTTTCTGTGATGTGTAGAAGTCTGATTGCAGCACCTATAAAATCGGCCATACAAATTAGGATTTTCTACAATACTGAAGCTAATGCTTCCTTGTTTTAATGAGCTCACAACACTACAGATTAATGAGTTCAACAAATAAGCCTTCAATACAGTGGCGCACCGACGGGGGGGGATTCGGGGGTTGGAACCCCCCCTGAGGCCGACTTAACCCCCCCTTTTGTTTAACCCCTTTTCTTTCCTTACGCATTTGAGTACTGCAACTAAAATGTAAGACGCGCAATCGTCTGCACACTCGCAAGAAGCGCATTTTTTTGACAATTTCTCGAGCAGAAATCGAAATTAGTGCTGTTTAGATGGTATTGGCAAACTGTCAACCCCCCCCCTGGCAGAGATCCTGGGTGCGCTACTGCTTCAATATGTTGTTTTACAACTTACAATTTTACAATGTGCTTTAGAAATGCTCCTATTTACATGTTTGTGTTTGTAGTTGCATACTATATTAGTATGATACTTAGCCCTAGCTCTTCCTTAAGGAAATGTTTTTCTGGGGACGCATTTTGAAACGTTCCACTTCAGTGATAGTTCACCTTTCACCTTCAGGCTCTCGCTCATTGGCTGTTTCAGTAAAATTGGATGAGGTGATTGGCTTGTTGAGCCTGACCTCATTCAATTTTGCTCAACCAGCCAATCAGCGCGTGCCTGAGGGTGAAAGGCGAACTATCGCCGAAGTGGAACGTTTCAGAATACGGCCCCTGGTTGTATATATTAGCCAGAGGCCTTTTTCTTAACAGTCCTTGTATTTGAATTCCCCAACTATAAATAGTTCTTAGCTAAATTTAGTTTTCGCCTAATATTATGTTATAAAAATAACTTTTTTAAAAGTCAGATGCCATTTGACCCAGTAATCGTGATACGAAACTTCAACTCATACTGTGCACAAGAATGATTTATATCTGCCTTTTATACGCATGTTTCAAAACATCCCAAGAGCAGTATGCGCCAAAAGTGACATCACAGGAATTACAGGATCTCTGCCCTTTGAAGTTAGCCCAGTCTTCTCGTCCTGCGGGGCAGCATGTATGCAGTGAGCCAGCAATATACGCTTCTGTGCCATCACTTCTCTTGCAACCTAAGGCATCCCCCTCACTTTCTTCAGAACATGAATATGGTTCATGTGAGATGGCTGGGATGGGGTAATTGGCAGTGCGGCCTCAGTGTATGCTTCATCTTGTGATTGGCACACGCATCACTAGCTTCACATCCCACAAGGTTACACATGCTGTTCCTGTGAAGTTACCAGTCGTATGAAGACACATGTCATTTGGCATGTGTTTGCAAGTGTTCAAGTCAAAGGAACCTATAATTTTTGGTTGTGTGCCTGAGGGGTTGAAGCTTTATACCTTGGTTATTAGATTGGAATAGACATACAAAGAAAGAAAAGGGGACAAAAATTGTGTCAGTACTCTTCAGTATTCTTGATCCCATCAGGCAGTTTCTTCCCTGATAAGTTCATTCGCATGAACATAGTGAGTTCGAGACAAAAACATAATGTGAAATCGTTACTGTGAACTCGAGGGAACTGCCATGTTTTGCTAGAACATTTATATTGTGCAACATATATTCATAAATTTTACTCTTTCTTGTCAGTTTTGCTCTTCGCTGCTGCTAATAATCTTTGTGAATTTCTTTCCATGTTTCTTTAGGACCTGAGGGAGACTGACGTTTTGGGATCTGCTACACCTTTCTCTTCCCTGGTATACAGTGAAAATAAATTGAAAGTTGAAATTAAATAAACACACATACTTCTACCCTTGTGTTGTCACATCTTGGTTGAAACCAAGTCGGCACTGCCCCTTCACACAGTCGGCGTCGTTGTAGACCACCCCAAAAGTTCGATTGCTCGAAGTGGGCAGAGCACAGAGCGTGACGTCTGGTTGGAGCAAAGCCTCTCAGACCCATGGCTTGAAGCCATTTTTGCAGGAGGATGGGATTGTCAAATGGAAACCTGTTTATGCAACGCAAGAAGTGTAGAAAGTGGTCAGTCGTCATCATCACCACCAGCCTATTTATATGTACAGTGCAGGACGAGGGCCTCTCCTAGTGATTTCCAATTACCCCAGTCTTGCACTAGCTGATTCCAACTTGCGTACGCAAATTTCCTAATTTCATCACCTCACCAAATTTTCTGCCGACCTCGACTGCGCTTCCCTTCGCTTGGCACCCCATTCGGTAACTCTAATAGTCCAACAGTTATATGCCCTATGCATTACATGGCCTGCCCAGTTCCTTTTTTTCTCTCTCTTAATATCAAACGGAATATCGGCTTTCCCCATTTCCTCTCTGATCCACACTGCTCTCTTCCCGACTCTTACCATTGCACCTAACAACTTTCGTTCAGTCGCTCTTTGTGTGGTCAGTACGTAGATGCATCTTTCTGCTTTGCTACAGCACTTTGGCTTCTTGTACATGCTGCTAGCCTTAAAGCTGTTAAGTGTAGCTGCAGACATATGCTGGGTGTTTTAATAAGCTGCCAGTAATTTTTTTCTGCTGATGATGCCGAGTGCAATGGAAACACTGCTGACTGCTTGCATAAAGCATTTTGTTTGCTACATAGTTGCTCTTCTACTGACTTGACAATCAAATTTGATTGAGGGCTTCCTTACACATTACTCGTTTATGTGCTCATTGAAATAGTTGTTTCAGGACATTTGAGAACACAAACTTACTTGTGGTAGGAAAGGTTTCTGCTTCCTGGCTGTAGTCTGCTGTTGCGAAACGGGTAAGTGCAAAGCCACGACATAACAGCTGCTGGCGCGCGCTTCAGAAAAAGCGGTACGTCAACATAAAATATTGTCACGTGCAACAGAAGGCCTTCAGAGCAAGAAGTACTGCACTGGCAGAGACGAGCACTGGCCAGGAAGATGGCTGACCCCAAAAACGAAAAACCTCTTCTTCTTCTCCCCTTGCCTGAATACTGGCTCGCGCTCGCTGCAGCTCGTGACCTGTTGGCATTTTCCCCCTGTGAAAAAAATGGGCATCGTCCCAATGCTAGCGCTAGTTGACGTAGGTAGAGGGAAAGAAAAAAGAGGGAACGAACATAAATTATGCACAAGTGGAGGGTGAGGGAGAGAAAAATAAAGTACGTCATAAAGTTGAGACGCTGTCGCACTATCGTGCGAAATAAGGTTTGAGTCGTACAACGTGCACAATCTCTGAGTGGGGCCTTCGACGCTGGGGCGATATGGCACAATGCGGGAGAACCTCGTAGTTCACGTCCCTAACGCGACGCAGCACTTTGTAAGGTCCAAAGTAGCGACTGAGCAGTTTCTCGGACAACCCCTGGCAGCGCACCGGCGTCCACACCCAAACTTGATCGCCCAGGTGGTATTCCACTTGGCGATGGCGAAGATTGTAGCAGCGTGCTCCATCGTGCGAGTCATCCAGCGGGGTCTCGTATATTGGTCAACCAGCACAATGAATGGTGGTCGGCAGTAGCGCACCCAGGATCTCTGCCAGGGAGGGGTTGACAGTTTGCCAATACCATCTAAACAGCACTAATTTCGATTTCTTCACGGGAAATTGTTAAAAAAATGCGCTTTTTGCGAGAGTGCAGACTATTGCGCGTCTTACATCTTAGTTGCAGTACTCAAATGCGTAAGGAAAGGAAAGGGGTTAAACAAAAGGGGGGGAGGGTTCCAAACCCCGAATCCCCCCCCCGTCGGTGTGCCACTGGTGGTCGGTCACTACTTTGAAGGGGCGACCGTAGAGGTAAGGCCGAAACTTCATGGTCACCCATACCACTGCAATGCACTCTTTCTCTGAGGTGGAATAGTTTGCTTCTGCGCGTGAAAGAGTACGGCTGGCGTAAGCTATCACGCGCTCTGTTCCCTCTTGGTGTTGGACCAGGATGGCGCCAAGACCTACGTTGCTGGCGTCCGTATGGACTTCAGTATCAGCGTCCTGGTCAAAGTGAGCAAGAACTGGTGGTGTCTGCAAACGCTCCCGTAGCTCGGTGAAAGCCGCGTCCTGCTCTTCATTCCAGAAAAATGGTACATCTTCTCGTGTGAGGCGAGTCAGAAGTTCGGCAATCCTAGAAAAATTGGCGATGAAGTGGCGATAGTATGCGCAGAGCCCCAGAAAGCGATGGACCGCTTTCTTGTCACGGGGAACAGGAAACGAGGCTATGGCGGTGGTCTTGTCAGGGTCAGGTCGAACGCCATCCGCGCTCACAACATGGCCGAGAAACTTAAGTTCTTTATACCTGAAGTGGCATTTCTCTGGCTTCAGCATGAGGTTAGCGGCGCGGAGAGCATCCAGCACAGTTTCAGACGATTCAGGTGTTCCTCAAAGGTCGCCGAAAATACGACGAGGTCATCAAGATAAACGAGGCAAGTATGCCACTTCAAGCCGGTGAGAACAGTGTCCATCATTCTTTGGAATGTCGCAGGTGCAGAACACAAGCCGAAAGGGAGCACTTTGAATTCATACAGGCCATCCGGTGTAACAAAGGCAGTTTTCTCGCGATCTCGTTCATCAACTTCAATCTGCCAGTATCCGTTTTTCAAGTCTATAGATGAAAAATACTTGGCGCGTCGCAGTCTGTCGAGTGAATCATCGATGCAGGGCAGTGGATAAACGTCTTTTTTAGTCACGCTGTTTAGCTGCCTGTAGTCAACGCAGAAACGTAGCGTTCCGTCCTTCTTCTACACGAGGACGACCGGCGATGACCAGGGACTTTTGAAAGGCTGTATAACATCGTCTTGAAGCATCTCTTCGACTTGCGTATGTATCGCGTCCCATTCTTTGGCCGAAACTCGGTAAGGCTGTTGTTTTATGGGCGAGACATCGGTATACGTAATGATTCAGTGTTTCGTGATCGGCGTCTGACGCACCTTAGAGGACGAGGCAAAACATTCTTGGAATTGAAGCAGCAATTCGTGCAGCGCTATTTGTTGTTCCTCCGGTAGAGTCGAATTAATGTCTACTTTGCCTAGTAATGCCGTCGCAGCCCCCGGTGTCTATTGGAGAGCATTGTCCAGTGATGCCGACGTAAAACATTCAGCAATCTCTGTTATGGGGTAGGCGAGAGCGATGGCAGTGTGACGAAAAAGGTGACGGTACTCATTACTAAAATTCGTCACAAGCAGCGTAGAACGTCTGTCACGAAGCGTGACGAGGCTGCGAGCGGCGCAGAGACCTAGTGTGAGCAAGAGCGACATGTTGCCTTCAGCGACTGCCTCACCGTCCCGTAACTTGTCACACACAACATCAATGAGGAAACTCGAACGTGGGGGTAATGTGACGTTGTTGGCATAAACGCGAAACGTGCTGAGATGGCTGTATTCGGTTTTGTCTGCTGCTCTCTCTGTCGAGAAGGTCACGGTGCGCTCCTGCAGGTCGATAATAGCGCCGTATTCCCGTAGAAAGTCGATTCCCAGGATGATGTCTCGGGAACATTCGCGAAGTACAAGGCAACTGGAGAGAAACGTACGTCCACGAATGCTAACTCGGAGTGTGCATATACCAAGTGGGGTGACTACATGTCCGCCGGCAGTACGAATTTGTGTTCCGTACCAAGGCGTAACTACTTTCTTCAGGTGTATCGCTAGTTTCCGGCTCACGATCGAGTAATCAGCCCCTGTGTCCAATAACGCACTGACTTCATGGTGACCGTCGAGCACCACAGGTATATCCAAGGACAGTCGGCTTCCGAGTTCAGTTGTTGTTGTCGAATCACTGCCGGTACCTGGTCGCGTCGCTGGGAGGCCTTGCTCGCGTCGATGATCAGCGGCCTCGCTCCCGAAGGTCGCTGTCTTTAGTTTTCCCGCTAGGGCTTGGCGAACACCCCTGCGCTGCCACTGGGGAGCTCCGGGAATTTGGGGGAAATCGTCTCGGCGACGGTGACCGTGACTGCCGTCGCAAGGGCAGTGGCATGCGCTGTTGAGACAGGTATTCCTCAATGGCTCTTGGTGTTTCGCCTAATCTTGGCCTTGGAGAGTCGACGGCAAAACCCTGAAGTCCAAGGCGGCGATACGGGCATTCACGGTATACATGTCCGGCTTCGCCACAGTGATAGCACAGCGGTCGCCTGTCCGGTGTGCGCCAGACGTCCGATTTTCTTTGAAGCGGTTGGCGGTTCTCCAAGTGCTGGATCGGTTGCACTGATGGAAGTGTATCGTGAGGCGTGGGGCGCATTAAGCGCGGAGAAGCAGGAATATACCGGCTCGTAGCTTCCGCGTATGATGCGCGCCGAAGCTCCTTCGGCACAGGTGGTGTGACCTCCCTGGAAAGCGGGACTTGCAGAGCATGCTGCACCTCGTTCCTGATGAGGCTGGATATGGATCCCGCAGTAGGTTGAGGCGGGCAGTTAATTCTTTGCAGCTCGTCGCGTACCACTGATCGATGAGGTCACAGGGGGAGTCGATGTTGATGCTACCTCCGGCAGATCCCATCTGATCCATCGATGATGCGACGCTGATTTGCCAGTCGTACACTGCTGACCACTGCTGAAGCACTTTTTCCATTGTCGTGGCTTCCGTTAAGAACTCGGCCACAGTCGTCGGGGGACTCCGAACAAGGCCAGCGAAAAGCTGCTCCTTAACCCCTCGCATTAAGTGGCGGAGCTTCCCATCTTCTGCCATGTCCGGGTCAGCTCGACGAAAGAGGCGCGTCATGTCCTCAACGTACATCATCACACTTTCGTTGGGCATTTGGATGCACAACTGAATGGCCCACTCGGCGCGTTTACAGCGATCAGCATTGGCGTAACTTGCCCGCAGATGACGACAAAAGTCGCTCCACAACGAGAAGGGTTCGCGGTTCTCGTACCAGGTGCGAGCGCCATCCTCCAGGCTAAAGTACACATTCTTCAGCTTGTTCGCATCGGTCCACCCATTGAAATCAGCGACGCGTTCGAACTGAGCCAACCAGTCTTCGACGTCCTCAAGGATGGAACCATGGAAGACTTTTGGCACTTTCTGTAGCTTATAGTGAGCAGCAGTAGTAGTGCCTTCCATACCGCTTTGGTGCGTCGCTGACGTAGTCTCGGGAAGAGGTCCAAGCTCAGGGGGCAATCCTCGGACTCTTCGGCTGGCCCGGTGAACAGGTGTTGTCACTGTAGGCACAGGGCTACCAGGAGGCATGTAGGACATTTGCTGGGACTACCCCGCACCTCCACCAGTTTGTCAGGTGCAACAGAAGGCCTTCAGAGCAAGAAGTACTGCACCGGCAGAGACGAGCACTAGCCAGGAAAATGGCTGACCCCAAAAACGAAAAACCTCTTCTTCTTCTCCCCTTGCCTGAATACTGGCTTGCGCTCGCCGCAGCTCGTGACCTGGTCGCAATATAGTGAAGCATGCTCATAAGAGGCCACAAAGGTCCCAGCTAGCACTGCAGCAGATGTGTTTAAAAGTACTCGAAGACGTTCAGCAATCGTGACAGCCGATGCAGCCTTTCGAAAGAGCGAGAGAGTTCGCAAGTGCTTAGCGTCTGCGAAAAAAGTTCACTTTTCCCGCGTTCGCAGTGAGCAGGCCTCGTAGCAGACGACACTTGTAGCATTTCTCTCAAAGGCGCAACAATTTTCTCATAATACAAAATTTTTATTTCGATAAATATTTGATGAGTATTTTTTATATAAGCACATGCACGGTTGTTATTGCTGTTGTGAAACTAAATAAATAATTATTCAATGGCGCTAAATCAGGAACAGAATTGCAGAACGATGCATACCCTGGTGGTAAACCGTGCTTCACTCTCAAAGTCATACAAACTTTATACAATGTATTGTGCATTATATAAAACACAACATAAATAAAATTAAATCTTGCACGAAAATGTTTTAATACAGCTTCTTTTACTGCGCCGCAAGCAAACGCCACCAGTTTCAAGACAGAAGTCAATCCGAAGCCTGTACTTCCCATCATTCCCATGTAAGTTGAGGCGACGTTCAGGAGAGCCCCCGTAGACACTAGCGCCACTTTTCCCTCTAGGGTATTTATTTAGAAACTCTATGGCCATGCGTGTCCAGAATGGAACCTCAGGTCACGAAAGAGGACGCGGACTCTGATGTAAGCGTACGAGTCGGGATTGTGCCGATGTCACACAAACTACCGATGGTAGAAACAAAAGTATGCGCATTGGTTAAGCCTAAATTGTCGCGTTTCAATCCGTGAGCACTGTACATTTATATGCAATCACTCTGTAAAGAAATGACGGAATAGTTGTTATAACCTGCGGTGGGAAACTACTTTCCATAGTGCACTAAAGTAAGAGGCGTGGTGGCACCATAGAGAAGCTTACTTGCGTAAATTTTCGCCTGTGTACCGTATTTACTCGATTGTAACGAGTTTTTATTATTTCAAAATGAAATGTTTAATATTATACATTCTCAAACTCAAATGCACCCCTAGCGTAGACAACATAATGACAAGGCCAGTTAAGCAAATCGCCGATATTATCGCCTGTCCCCTGGCGCATATTTGTAACGCCATGCTGACCTCTGGTTCTTTTCTGATGACATGAAATTAGTCCGAGTCAGTGTGATCTACAAGGGAGGTAATAGAAATGCAAGCCAAAGATGTAATGGAAGGGAAAGTTTGCTTGGGCATGAGAAGTTCATGCGAGATGGAAGCCAAATCAAAAAAAGTTTTTCTGAAACCCCTTCTCAATGGTCTGCATCAATTATGCTACACAGACAGCCTTGCACTGAAGTTGAACTTTGTATACATACACACAAATGCAAGCTGTTGTGATAATCAGTGTGTGGCAGAAAGCTTGTTTCTTTTTGCATTCTGAACAAGATTTTCTATTTCATTTAAATTTTAAGTGAAATGCATTCCCTCCCCCTCCCATCCTTCTCTTATGAGAATAGTTTAGTGAACTTCAGTCACTCCAGGCCGTTTATGCTTTGTGTGAGTGGTAAGAGAATAAACTGAAAGCATGTAGAATGTTGCAGATGCCTCTAGTGTTCTTTATTCACAATACGTTGCAAAGCATATACATACAGCACATATGGTGAAATGACTTGCAGGATAACAGTCGGTAAGAAAAAACAAGAGAGCAGCAACTACTAAAATGAGCTGCCACTTGCGCTGCTGTCAGATGCATCAGAACTAGTTGCTGTTTCAGATGGCTGCTGTCCATTCTCATCTTCGGAGGCACTTGTCTTCACGAGGAACCTTGTAATTTCTTTCTGCCAGGGTGGAGTTGGCCGTGGGCAGTAAGGGTTGCCACCGCCATACTTATCTGAAATTTAGACAAAATTTGCATTAGTGAAGCATTGCTGTTCAAAGCACCTACTTGTGCGAGCAAGAACAGGTTGATTGTGATGTGAACAACAGCCTTGTCAGGCAGATGTACGTGGCTGAACAAAATTTTTAAACTGCCACTGTGCACACTGATAACCAAAAGATCACTATTCAGCGCAGATTCTTGCCAAATTACCTTTTCCAAAAGTGGTAAAGAGCATTTAATGCAAAAGTAACTGAATATTATGTAGGGCACTGTCTATAGTTTTCAGATGCGAAGTGGTACAACGGCAACTTTACTGAGAAGTTAACAGGGCTGCGATGCAACAAATTCCACAATCGGGCTGTTTCATATAGGCTTTGGTGTTTACAACTATGTAATACTGTAACCGGTGCCATTCACACTGCCACGAAGTCGGCGCGTCTGTTGAATATAGGCGTTAGACTGAATATATATGACGCGACTTATTAAACCATGTACTACCCAAGTTTGAGGGAAAACTGTTGGAGACAGACTGGAAAGTGTGAAGTATCCCACGAATGCAATGCTATTAGAACTAAATGGGATGAAACGCTCATAAGCAGTGATCCGTTGGACAGAGAGAGAAAAAAGGTAAAGGAAAGACAGGGAGGCTAACCAGAGGTTACCTCCGCTTGGCTACCGTGTACCGGGGGAGGGGTAAAGGGATGCGAAAGGAGAGAGAAAAAATATGTTAAAATAAAAAAAAAACGAAGGAAGTAAAAGAAAATCACACACAAAACAGAACTGTTTCTGTGGGCACCGTCACGCAGTCTGCGAAAGCGTTCTCGTGTTGCATAGTGTCAACGTTCCATCTTACGTAACACAGTGCAGAGTCACAATTTGTCACTGAGTCCGGTGTCTTAAGTAACGCAGCAGTGCCTTCGGGGCGGCTTGCGCCGTTGTTTGTGTAGGCCAGTTTCGAAGGATGTTCTTTTCTGTTATTGGGCGGTTGTGCAGTTGATCTATCATCGCTGAGAGTGCTGCTCTGCGGGTTGAAACGAGGGCACTCACAAAGAAGGTGTGCGATTGTTTCGTTGCACCCGCAGAATTCACAAAGTGGGCTATTGGCCATTCCGATAAGAAAGGAGTTTGCATTTGAAAATGCTACTCCAAGCCATAGACGGACTAGAAGCGTGCAGTCCTGTCGTGGAAGGTTGAACGGAATACGGAGCTGTAAATTAGGGTCCAGGGCATGAAGGCGTGCATTTGTGAAATCAGATAAATTCCACTGCATCAATGTTAGCTCACGCGCAAGCGCAGAACGTTTTTTCGCTGCGTTGGCTCTCGAAAGAGGAATGGCAACGCTGTTGACACCGTCATGGGCATATCAGGCCGCTGCGTCCGCTCGATCATTGCCATGTATGCCACAGTGACTAGGCAACCACTGATATATCATGCCCTTCATCAACTATGCGATGGTGTACTTGTCTGATCTCTGCGACGAGCTGCTCATGTGATCCATGGCGCAGTACTGAGAGTAAACTCTGGAGGGCTGCCTTGGAGTCGCACAAGATTGACCATGGATGGGGTGGTTCCTCCAAAATGAAATGAGCCGCACAGAGGGCTACCAGTTCAGCCGCTGTCGTTGATGAGACATGTGACGTCTTTAGCTGTATCTTGACGGATCTTGCTGGTATCATCACTGCGGCTGCTGAACTTGTAGGTGTGACTGAGCCATCGACATAAACATGTATGCGGCCACTGTGAAGTCCTAATGTGGCCTGTTTCAGGGCAAATGACGGCATGTGAGCTTTCTTCACAATTTCTGGGATGGTGAGGCGTATGTCAGGTTTGTGCAGGCACCATAACGGTGAGGATGGTCTTGATGCAGGCATGTAGTTCAATGGCAACGAGGTACGATTGGCAGCAATTATACGACTAAAAGTTGTGTGTGGCCTTTCTGTAGGTGCCCCATGATTTTATTCCCGCTGGGCAGAAATAAAAAGTGCCACGTAACCTGCTGAAATGACCGAAAATCTCGACCAGTGAGCCGGGGCTGTATTATGTAACGATTTGAAATTTTCGTTCTTTTTGGCCTGCCATCGCTCGTTTGCATGACACCAAGTTTCCGTTACCGGCCACTCGCTGTCACGGGTGATGAACGAATAGAATCGAAGGAAAAGTATTCTTTTATAACATGGCCACTGGATATGGGAGACCACAGGCAGAAACCGCGCCACATAAACGTAAGGAGCGCACCTGTATTTCATCAATGCTCATGCAACTATTACCAACATTAAACAGGGTTCATACAGGTTTCCAAGGCAAAAATTCATGGATATGCCAGGACTTTCCAGGACCTGTCGCAGGTTTTTCAAGGACTCAAAGCGGCATCCAAAGTAGGATTTCTTTACCCTAACATTTCCAAAAATAAATAGTTTTATTGCACTTGCAATAAATAAATGTATATCACAATTACAGCGGAACCTCGATGATACGAATCTCACGGTGTCACGAAAAATATTCGTATTAGCCGAAATTCGTATCATCGAAACACAATTAAAACTAGCTAAATTAAAGAATCAGAGGTGAACTCACTCAGGCACATGCACGTAAAAAGCATTTACAGTATAGATCACTTATAACGTAACCGTTTATAGTGAAGAGCTGGCTACAATGCGGCCTTTTCCGACTCCCGTTTACCCTCCCATAGAACTCCATGTATACGCATACCGCTTACAGTGCAGCCGCGTGAGACGAAATACCGGTTATTATGCGGCTTCCGCGGTAAAATCTTGCCGACAAGGGCGGTAGCGAGCACGCTTCTCAACGAGAACGCCCACCGATGGGAGAGGAGATCAACGAGGGCGATGCGGAGGAGAAGCATGAGACGTGGAGCATGAGTCCGAGGGCGATAAAATTGTCGCTGTGCGCCGTATGTGCCAGTAAAGCGCGCGGGGGATGCGCGCCTTCACGAAGAGCGAACGCACAGCGGAGAGGAAACGCGACTTCCGTGGCGCGAGAGGCCGTGGGGGTAAGGGAGGGAGGGGGGCGTGTCGACGCTGTGCTACGTCACCAAATGCGTATATTGCAACCGAGCGCAAGGGTAACTGGCGACGCAATCTCCCACGCGAAAGGAGCAAAGCGGGAAGGTAGCGCGGGAGGAAGGGGGCTTTTACTCTGCCTACAAATGCGTTCTTCTACTTTGCGCCTGTGCCGGCTGTCGGTGTTGTCGCACGCACCGTATCTTGAAAGCGATCTCCACACGGCTCTGACCTTTGTATGCGCCGTGCTTACGCCGCTCAGTTTCCGTTGAAGCGATAGAACGCACGAGCCTTCGCTTGCTGTGGCGGCCGCCGCAGCGAGCGAAGAGACAAAAGGAAAAGCACAAAAGCAACAAAAGTGCCGCCGCTTCAAACTCTTCGCGGCCAGCTGCGGCTTCCGCGCTATCCGGCGCCGCGTCCGCGCCTCCGCACCAAAAGAGCAAGGGAAAACGCGCGTGATTTCTTGCTGTTCACTTTCGCGGCCGTCGGTGGGGCGGCGTTTATTCGTATCAACCGACGCGGGTCGAAAATCGATTCGTAACAACCGTTCTCTAGCACGTTGCAAAGTAATGGGGCTCGGCCGGGACCTCAGAAAAAATTCGTATCATCCGGAAATTCGTATTAGCCGTGATCGTATCATAGAGATTCCACTGTATAATAAAAATGTCTAGCCTTGATAACTTCTCGAGATCACAACACAAAATGAATGCCTACAACAGCGGCTGAGATTTCTCCAGTACAGGCTGGGTAAAGTTCTCCAAAATTATTCAAAACATTCAGCATAGGGTTGTTGCACTAAAATAAAAAATAAATGTATATCCCAATGATGGAAATAACGTCTAGCCTTGATCACTTTGCAAGTTCACAATACCAAAAAAAGTTCACAAAACACAATGAATGCTCCCAACAGCTACTCTGACATCTCAAGTATTAACTGGCCAAGTTTACCGAACATTTCCAAACCATTCAGTGTAGTCTTGCTACACATCCATTATATAATAACAAATAAGTAGATGTATATATTGCAATTTTGTAAAAGATGTCTTGACCATTTCTCAAGTCCGCAATATTAAAAGTTATCACAACGAACACTCACAACAGCTGCTCAGGCTTCTGCAGTACATATCAGCTGGGTTGCTTCATCAAATATTTCCAAAACATTCAGCATACCGTATTTTCCGGTGTATAAGACGCGTTTTTTTTTCACAATTTTTCGCCGGTGCGTCTTATAGAACGGTTTACGTTTTGTTTGTTTTTTTCCTCGGAAGAAGTGCCGTCAAAATCGGATCCGATGTCGTGGCCACGCGAAGCGCGCTCGTTGACCTAATTGGCACAGGTTCTGTGCGTACTATCGAGGTGCAGGGTTCTCGTGATGAAGCCCCCGAGCGCCGTGCGAAAACGATGGAGCAGCAACGCAAACGGCGGTAGGCCGACCGCGAGTCGCTCTACCCCGAAGTCATCACATCTGCAGATAAGATATGGCCCGCGCCGCTGCGCAAACTACGCAGTCGCTACGAAAGTACAGACAGCCCCCCCCCCCCCCCCCCCCCTGGACTGACTTCCCGCTTTCCTCCCTTGTGCACGATTCGGCTCACGGTCGCACGCTGTCACTCGCACATACAGCATACGGCGTGCGGGGACGATGTTATCGCCCTTGGTCTTTATACGGAATATCCCGGCAACCACGACTGCAGAAATGCGCCTGGAGTGGAAAGATATGGCACCCATAATTTTGCGTGTGTCCCGCGCTTTCACGGAGCGAAACATCACTACCTTGTTTTGAGTCACTTACCGAAAGAACAGGTGCGCCTTATATACATTTTTTTTCCGTAAAAACTGCTGTTTTGAGGGGCAGTCTTATACAAAGGTGTGAATTAAAGACCGAAAATTCGCTAATGTTATTGCACTTATATTATCACAAATAATATAACAAACCTCCATCCAAAGGCACTGAGCGTCAGTGGTAAAGTTGCTCCACTTTAGCTTCACCTCACGCGCAAGAGTGGGAGAAGGCAGACTCACCGGCGAGGAGTGAAACGATAGGGTGAGGAAAGTGCGTACACAATGCCAGCTGAGCCAGCACCGAAGCGCGGTACGGGTCTCTCGCTCTGCTCCGGTTTGAAGCGGTGATGCCTTTTATTTATTATTGCGATAGCAATTATATGGACACTTCAACCGGATTTCTGCTGTCGCCATGAGGTTCCCTATAGATAAGATCTTCGCCGCGCGCCGGATGCCCGAGCGGAAGCGTGCGGGGACGCGAGCTATCACGGAGAGCGAACGCACTCAATCTCCCACGCGCAAGCAAGGAAGCGGGAAGCCAGCGCCAGAGGGAGCGGGGGCACTTCTACTCTGCCAACAACCATGCTCGTCGCTCGCTCGCATCGTCTCTTATCTCCACACGGCTCTGACCTTTATGCGCCGTGCATTCGCCGCTCAGTTTCCGTTGAAGCGATAAACCGCACGTACCTTCGCCGCTGCGGCGTATGCGCTTGCTGCCACCGTTTTGACAGTCGTTGTCTGCAGTCATTCAGTGTGATCTATTCATGTTTGTTTGTGCGCGCTCACACCACGCTTGTTCATTCAGTTAGTAATAGTCGGACCAAATTTTCCAACGCACACTACACATGCAATGCTGCCCGGATCGGCAGTGCAGCGCTACAGGTGTGTCCCTTCGCACGCGCTGCCCACGGGAAGCGCTTCTCATCAACACCACCGTTTCACACGCGCCTTCTCGTGGTCATTAAGTCTCTCTTCATGTCGGTCTACTTACGCCGCAGCACACCTGCTTCTTAATCAGCTCATGTTTACTACAATTCATATTGCTACCAAAGCCGCTCACCTTACTTCGTATGACATTGCTGTGTTGCTATCGCATTCAGTGCGTCGCAGTTAGGGCGAAACTAGCTGTGACATTTTTTTTTTTTTTTCGTGCAGTTCTGCAAAACGGAACCATGTGTGCTCGCGCAGGCGTATTGTTTTTGAAATGGGGGAGTTTGTAAGATCGACGCCGATCTATCACAGAAAGGAGGTCGCAATGTCGATATCAGAGTGCATTGCTCACGAAATTCAAGGACCTTTCAAGGAAGGAAAAAAATTCCAGGACTTTCAAGGGCCTTGAAAACGCACTTTTCAATTTCAAGGGTTTTCAAGGATTTCAAAGACCTGTAGGCACGCTGATTAAATGCCCAAAACCACTCGGCGAGAAAATATGACAGCGCTAAAACGTCCACACGACTTCTCTCGTACTCATCAACCCAGCAATGCACTGCTACGCTTTTCAGCCGCATATCGGGCCACATACCTCCTTTAGTCTTTCGAGAACTCGGTGTGCTGGAACTGGCAGCTCCGGGACTGCTCAAAGTTTTCCTGAAGGACTTCGCACCAACAGCTGCGGAAGAGATATGATACGCTGTTGTCCGAAAACCACCTTATCTGTGAACAGTGCAACCAGCTTGTTCACGGTGTTCATACTTACCTCGGCTGGCAACGTCCGCCTTCGTTCGCACCATGGCTACTGCGTTGCGTTAACGCTTGGTAATGCCTGTGAGTGGCACAAAGCCTCCCTCGAAATTTTTACCGCAGGAAAGCGCTCAACGCTGAATAGCGTTATCCCTACCGCGATCGCCCGCGCCGAAAGTAGCGCGAAACTACCGTAGCGAAACTTTGCGCGCGTTTTGACGTACAACTATTCTGCATGTTTCTTTTTTAACTTCTGTTGTAAACAAAAATTGTAACTATGAGGACTTAAAATTTCTATAGTTCATTTTAATTATAAGCAAACTTTATTAATACCTATAAATAATTATTTTAATTTACTGCAGAGCTAAGAAAGATGTCTGCTACCATTTGCATTTGCATGTCCCGAGTGCGCATGCGCTGTACCCTAGCGGCGAGCGCCGGAAACGTTTTGTACGGCGTCGGTGGTTCGTGCAGCTGACGACGCACGCGTATGCAGGATAGTCGTCGAGGACGCGAACTTATTGTCGGCGCTGTGCCGGTCGACGACGCGGTATTTGCGCTGTGTTTCGGTAGAAACTTCAGCTGTTCACAGCGATATTCGGTTAACGTCCCGTAAATCACAATATGTGCCGACACGACACCGATGCCAGTGAGAAGTCGACCTCATGCTGGCGCCAACGCTCGGCCGGCTGTAGTTGTGGTACTGTGCCAGTGGGAGACCTATATTGTCATACAAGTATGACGAAGAAGCGGCCGACGACAGCAAGTGATCGTAGTGTGATAAGCTTTCATGCCGATGACGCCGACAAAACCTGTGTGTTGATCGCCGTGCGAGCGGCCGCCGAGTGAGAACATCGCACCGACAACGTGAATATCGCCGCAAATACGCTCGTGTATGTATTTATTGACGCTCAAATTGAGTCGAAATGTGCTTCCGACGCTGATATGCATGATTTCCAGCCCTTTACAGCCCTCCGCAACAAGTTTGAGGCGGTGTCGATCTCGTTCAGGCAGCTACAGCGTACGAGTTCGTCCGCTACCGGCGGACCTGAAATATAGGATAAGAAAGTACGACGAAGGAAACTGCTTATATAGGTCCGTACTGACCTTATCGATTTGAAGTGAACCACTCTTAGCATAGTACGATGCACACACAGTGTGTGGGAAGCGGCGACATGGCGCAGTGCTAATACCGCGGTACAGGCACCGTTCTTGAACGAAGGCTGTCGGTCGCAGTCGCCGACGCTTCCATGAACGAAGTGCAACTACTAGAGTGTATTTTTACGCTGCCAGATTTAGTAGTTACCGATAACACAGTTTGCCTCTTATGCTAAACAGGCAACAAGTGATGGCCCTTTCGATACTGCATCGTAAGCAACAACACCGCTCGTTGCCACGCGAGTACGGCAGGCATCGGCATTTTCGCGTGCCAGTGCGACTAGGTGGTCGTTGTAGCCGTTTTCCATGTTCCCGTGACGTCCATGCCTTCTCGTCTCAGTGTGATCGCTTGTGACATGTGCATGAGAAGTGTTCATATATGCTTTGAACATTTCCTCATTTCGTGTGAGCGGTGCACGGTTTCTGCTGTACTTGAAGAGAACAGCGAGCGGTGGCCGTACGCGCGCCGATGCAAACAAATGCGCCGTTCTTGCGTTGCATAAATACTCTAGGCGCAGTGTCACCCCTTCAAAGAGCTATGGCCACTGTGGGCAAGACTCAGCTATAAAAGCAGTTTTTATCATCCTACTAGCGTATGTTAATTCAGTGCAGATGAGTTGTCTTACGAACACACGAGCTTGTGAATTCGTTGTAAATGTCCATGCACCTTGACTTGCTGCGTTTAGCAAAACTTATTCGTGTATTCGTATTGCAGCCAGCGCAAGATCAATCTGGAGCAGCTGGAGTCGAGCTTGAACAGTAGCCAGCAGGTATCGGAACAGGCAGTTCCTGATAAGGAGCGGTCGAACATCGCCATGACGCAGAACGCATCGTGCCGCAAGCAGCGTTTCGTCAACCTGTGCACAGCCGGGAAGAACGGTTGCGCGATGTCGTGTTGCTGCCCGGCCGACACTCGTGCGAATGTCAGGCTCACCACCACGCGCTCATCAACAACTGTCTCCGCTGCGGCCGCATCGTCTGCCGAGAGGAGGGGTCGGGCCCACGCTTCACCTGCAGCAATTTGGTGAGTCATCAAAACGCCACCCTCTTCTGTTTTACAGGGATAGATCAGTTATGGGCCCTTTCTCCATGTTTAGATGTAGGATGTGCCTAATGGTTGTGACAAACACAAACGTAATATATATATATTACAAGGTTTACTAATTGTGATCAACAGTAATGAACTATCATTTGCAGTAACATAGATATACAAGAATATCAATGAAGAGATCATCATCAGCCAACGATTGAAGAGATCATTTATGCATAAAACACGGTACTTTCATAAACAAGGCTATCACAAAGGCGCTGACACAAGCATTGCTCAAGGCCCTGTATTATTGACTGATTTAATCACATTTGGCTCCGTGATGGCAGTAGTCCTTGCCATTTTCTCCCACTACTTGGGTTCAAGGCAACATTAAGGGAAGTGCCAAAGACAATGCCATTGTGTATATCTTTTGCCCGCCACGATAGCTTAGCAGCTGTGGTGTTGCGCTGCTGAGCTCAAGGCGGTGGGTTCAATTCTGGCTGCAGCAGCTGCATTTAGGACATAGAGGAAATAAGCACTTTGAATAAATTTTCGCTAATGAAGATGCTGTAAAAATATATTTGAGATGATCGTCATAAGTATACAAGCATAGAGAACGAGAGCGCACAAATGGAAACACTGCAGAAGTAGCCCGAACGCTGCCGGAACTGCAGCAGGCGACAGGTGTGAGTTTGTGCCGCAACCTCACGCGAGCAGCGCCCCTGTAGGTCGGTCTCGGGGCCAATAGCACTAGTAAATGTGACAGAGGTACTCACAGTTCCATGCTCTGCTTGTAATATGCACTTATTCACTGATCTAAAATGTTGGTTCAGGCCCCCTTTTACTATTTATTCATTTTTAATTTACTTAAAAAGCTTGCAACACTGTTATGGCATTTTGTAGGGGGGAGGATACAGCATATGGAAAACAAAAACAAAGTGTGTAAACAGAATATAAAGAAGGAACAGTAGAAAAGAATGTTTGTAAAAAAAAAGTTATGTTGAAGTAATCAAGCCTTGAAGCATGGTTAACCAGCTGCGGTGTTTGAAAACGGGTCGGTGTTTTAACGACCGCATGAGGGAAACAGAGGGCGGCTGTCAGTGTTTTAGTGGCTGGTGGCTCTCTGGCTGACCATTGCAATAGGTGCTCGTGCACTACACAGTTTCAAAGCACATGTGCGCTCAGAAGGATCCAGAGGTTGGCTGATAGAGAAATATTTGAAGTGTCTTGTATCAAAAAAACGGCTAATAAGTGTACTCTATAAGCATCCCATCACTGGACCTCACCAAGAAAGAGTTCCTATCTGGAAAATGACATTTGTATCTGTAGTAGCGTGCGGCAGCCGAGTAGGCGGCAGCCGTACTCAAAGAAACAGCCGTGGCAGGTGCAGAACAAGATGTGTGCGTTTATTCGTTTGACGCACTTTTATAGGCAGCGGTTGCTTATCCGCTGCTGATATCAGTGCACGCGATAACGCAGTGGCGCGTCAGTGCTTGACGTTATCACATTCCTTCCCCCCCAGATCATAGTCTTTATTGATTGGCTTCAGTGACGGAAATCGCGGGAGGCATATCGGTCTTGTGGTTTCCGGGCACGCTGGCTTCTGCGCAGGGTTGGCGGGGAGACGGAAGACTCTTCAGCTTGCGTCTGAGGGTGGTCGTTGTCCGAAGCGGGCAGTTGCAATTCCTGCCCGTCTGGTGGTGGCGGGTCCGGGGTTGTTGCGTCATCCGGAAGGGGAGGTAATGCCGTGTCAGCCTCATGATGCGCCTGCTGGGGTGCGGTTTGGGCGGCCTCCTGATGACGTACAAGGTCCTCGGTCCCGGGTGGTCTCGAGGCTTCTGCCCCAATGTCACATCCTGCATGTCGGAAACAACTGCGCGAGCGCAAATGGTCAACATGAACGTGCCGGACTGTTTTCTGAGTCTCTACCAGATAGGTCACAGGGCTGACTAGCCGCACTACACGCCCTTCCGTCCATGAAACCTTCTCGTGCCTGACCGTCTTCACGTATACCCAGTCTCCTTCCCTGAATGAACGGAAAGTAGATCTCCGTCGGTCATGCTGCCGTTTTACCACTTCTTGCTTGGTCTGCATGTCATCCCGAAACGATGGCCTCAGCAATGACAGTTTCGTGCGCGGCATTCGTTTCAGAAACAGTTCGGCCGGACACTTGCCTGTTGTCGTGTTTGGTGTTGTCCGATACGCCAGCAAGAAATCGTCCAGTCTGAACCGCATTGGTCTGCAGTTATCTCCTTTCTTGTCGTGCATCAACTGCTTGCGAAGGCTCCTCTTAACAGTTTGCACCGACCTTTCGGCAGCCCCGTTGGATTCCGGATGGTATGGCGGGCTGTACGTGCGTCGGATGCCACAGGCATCGAGGAAATCCTGGAACTCCTGCGACGAAAACTGAGGGCCATTATCAGAAATCAGTTGTTCAGGAAATCCGTAAGCAGCAAACGGACTACGCAAGCGCTCGATAGTCTTCGTGGCTGTAGTAGTACGCATAGGAAACACTTCGATCCACTTTGAAAACGAGTCTACGCACAAGAGGAATGTAGTTTTTTCAAATTCAAAAAAGTCCACATGCACTCTCTGCCAGCAGCGGGCGGGAAACGGCCATGGCTCGAGCGGAGAACGGGGAGCACTGTTTTGCATCTCTTGGCAAATGCTGCACATTTTTACCGCTCTTTCTATGTCTGCGTCTAGTCCTGGCCACCATAGCAGGCTACGTGCGAGCATCTTCATGCGTGACGCCCCAGGGTGTTCTGCGTGCAACAGTCCCAACACCGCGTTGTGCAACTTTGTTGGCACAATAACACGACTTCCCCATGTGACGCATCCTGCTTCCAGCGATAGCTCCGCACGTCTGTTATAGTACGGTACAAGTTCAGTGTCTTTGACTTGTGCTGGCCATCCTTCCAATGTATATCGGTAGACCTTGCTGAGCGTCGCGTCATACTTGCTCGCTTTAGCAACATCCTTAGCCATCAGTGGCGTAGTCTCAAAAACACAGAGGGTATCGGTCTCATCCTTCCTGGTTCCACTTGAAATAGGCAGTCTGGACAGCGCGTCTGCAACTTCCATTTGAGCTCCCTTTCGATATCTCAATTCATAACGATAAGAAGCCAAGATTAAAGCCCATTGTTGCATGCGAGCAGCCGCCAAAGATGGAACCTGCTTGCGTGGCCCTAAGATGCCTATCAATGGTTGATGGTCCGTGAACAACGTGAATTCCCGGCCATATACGTAGCGATGAAACTTCTTGAGAGCGAAGATTATCGCTAGCGCCTCTCGTTCAATCTGGGCATAGCCACGCTCAGCTTGCGATAGCGTCCTGGACGCAAAAGCAACAGGTTTTTCTATACCATTTGGAAGTATGTGGAAAAGAACCGCGCCGAGCCCATACTGCGAAGCATCACAGCTTATAGCCAAGGGCTGCTTCGGATCATAGTAAGCAAGTAACGGACTGGTCGAGAGCAAGTTCTTCATTTCCTGAAACGCGAGGGCACACTTGCCTGTCCAATTCCAACGCTTGCCCTTCTTCAGGAGCTCGTAGAGCGGCGCAGCAACGGACGCCAAGTTCGATAGGAACTTGGAGTAGAATGTTACCATTCCAAGGAAAGATTTCAGCTCCGTACTATTCGTGGGCTCGGGTGCATCCTTAATCGCCCTTACTTTCGATCCCAGTGGCTTGATTCCCCCAGCTGAAATTCCGTGGCCCAGGTAGCGGACTTCGCTGAAAAAGAGCTTGCATTTTTCCATGCGCAGCGTCACATTGTGATTCTGTAGCCGTGTCAACACCTCTTCCAGCTTTTGCCGACATTCATTCGCATTCGAACCTCCAATGATGACATCATCAATGTAGCACCCTACTTGAGGGATACCTTTTAGAAGACCGTCCATGAGCGACTGGAATATGGCAGGAGCACTTGCGATGCCGTAAGGGAGCCTCTGATATTGGTAAAGGCCTTGGTGTGTGTTTACAGTTAAAATCGCCTTCGCATCTTCGTTAAGCTCCACTTGTTGGTAAGCGGTAGCAAGGTCAAGAACACAGAATACCTTTGAGCCTGCTAACATTGCGAACAAATCTTCTGGCAAAGGAAGAGGGTAATGCTCAGTCAGAAGCACCGGGTTCACCGTGACCTTGTAGTCACCGCACAGCCGCACTTTTGCCCCTCCGTCTTTAGGTACCACCACCAAAGGAGTTGCCCAATCACTTCTGGTGACCTTTTTTAATACCCCAGTCTGTTCTAAGGCGTTCAGTTCCTCGGACACAACTCGCCTCAACGCAAAAGGGACAAGACGGGCCTTACAAAATACTGGCTTGCTGTTTGGCTTCAAGTGAACTTGTGCTTTGTAGCCCGTTATCAAGCCTATCTGCGGTGAAAACACGGCCTCAAATTTCTTGTTTATTTCATTCACGGCATCATCTTGCTGTAAAGCTTGAACTTCCTGCCAGTTCAATTTAAGCTTTCTCAGCCAGTTACGACCAAGCAGACATGGCAACTCTCGTCCACAGTCATCTACTATCAGCACAGGTAAAATCTCAGTTTGATCACCATGCTCGACTCGCACGTTCACCGATCCTACGACCGGCACCAGTTCCCCTGTGTATGTCCTTAAAGGAACAGTCTCTTTCTTGACCGTCAAGTGTGGAAACTTGCGCTGAAAAACAGACTTCGGCATGACGGTGACGGAAGCCCCTGTGTCAATTTGCATTCTTATGGCTTGTTCTTCCATGTGAACAGTGACATAGTACGCAGACTTATTTATTGTCATGCTGTATATTTCTTGATCTTCGTCGGAATCGTCTTCCCGGCAATCGATTGCATTTAGCGCCTTCGGTCTGCCTGTGCTCTGTCTACACTTTATGCGCAAGTGACCTTGCTCACCGCAATTGTGGCACTTGTACTTGCGATACCGGCAACTTTCGGGCGTATGACTTTTACCGCAACGGAAGCACTCTAGGGGTTCAGTCTTGACCCGATAGCTTTCCTTAGCACGATTGCCCTTCCTCAGAACATCAACTTCTAGCCCTGTCGACCTTTGTGATCTACCATGGGGCTCTTCTAATTTCATTTGTTGAGTTTGTGTACAAGCTAGTTCACGATTTAACGCGATTTTGCATGCCTCTTCGCATGTCAGCTGTTCAGCTGCAAACAGCTCACGTTGAGTGTCGGCGCAGCGTAGCCCGGCGACAAGCCTGTCTCTAAGCGCTTCGTCGAGAAATTTGCCAAAATCGCAACTTCTAGCCAGGTGCTTCAGCTGAACAATAAATTCGGCTACCGTCTCTTGCTCAAGTTGCACTCTTCGGTTAAATCGGCACCTTTCCGCGATCACGGCCTTTCGGGGACTGTAGTGGGTTTTCAACAGAGTCGTGACCTCGTCATACGTTCTGCTGGCTGGGGAGTGAGGTATTAGCAGGTTCTTCAATACTTCATACACTCGAGGTCCTACTACCGTCAAGAATACAGCTAGTTTCTTGCCTTCAGCCACATCATTTGCCAACACGTAAAGCTCAAATCTTTCCAAGTAGGACTCGAAGCTCTCACTCTTTTCATCAAAATTATCAATTTTTCCCACCTTCGCCATTGCAGCGCCGGCCAGGCTGTCGTCGTCTTCAGCAGCAACAGCAGAAGCAAGTGGCAAGCCGCCGGCATCCCATCCTCGTCGCCAGTAGATGTAGTAGCGTGCGGCAGCCGAGTAGGCGGCAGCCGTACTCAAAGAAACAGCCGTGGCAGGTGCAGAACAAGATGTGTGCGTTTATTCGTTTGACGCACTTTTATAGGCAGCGGTTGCTTATCCGCTGCTATCAGTGCATGCGATAACGCAGTGGCGCGTCAGCGCTTGACGTTATCACAGTATCTATTTCTTTCGATACATTCTGTGTTAGATTGGGGCGAGGGGAAATGAAAGGTGAAGGTTGCTACTCTTTGCATTGGGTAGTATGCATGAAAAATTTATCATAAATAAAACTTAAGTTCAAGGTTTGTTTGTTATTGGGACAGTTTAAAGCATTCCTCTATTGTTTATTGTGGATTGTTTTGAACCATGAAATGGCTTAATTTATGCGGAATACATCCCACAACCCATTGACAACAAATAATAAAAAATAGAAGCCATTGGGAAGACAATAAACATCATCATAAACACAGCACAATTAGTGCGTGTGGAAACAAGGTACAATTAAGTTGCCCAGCCACGACACTACAGAGTTGTAGCAGTCGCTGTGGGCCAGAATCATGTAGACAAAGACAGGCTAAAATGGATTGATATTGATAAAATGAAGGAGCACCTCAGGCCTGCACATGAGCTAAGATATGATAACTACTGACAATCTTTTGCCCCCTATGTGTACATGGTGTAATACCTTTATTTTTATTTTCTTTCGTGAAAGGTTTGTTTCGAGGATGGTGAAGTTCCACCTCTCTGGATAGACTACTTGATGCGATGGATATATGACATGCATGGCAAATGGCGAGGTTAATGCATAAGTGTCAAAGTTGATGTAAATTAATTGACTCTGGTTTGATCCTTTTAGGGTACACACTGCGATTGTAGAATTAAAGAAGTGTAGTGATGCAGTCAACAGTACAGATCCATAAACTTTCTGTAGCTTCAAAGTATCCTTCCCTTAATAAAATGTGCTACAAGAGACATTAACATTTCACTTGTTTTCCGCAAAGCCTGCCTCATGCATTGCAGGGCAGAACAAACTTTTACTGCTATGTATGTATTTCATTGCACTTTGAGGGGACAGATATCTTGGAAATTATTTTACCTTCAGGATTTTCACTGAGTTGGTGTGCCCTAATTGAGCGTTGTTTGGCCTGAAAGTTGCTCTTGCCTCACGTTGCCTAAATTAAACAAGCTTTTAGTTACATATGTACCGTATATGCTTGTGTAAGGGCTGCATTTTTTTTCCCTTCACAATTTTGATATGATGCGGCTCTTACACAGGAATGCACCTTTTGGTCAAAATGGTGCCAGCGCAGCTAGCGACTTGTGCACACCCTGGCCCTCGCCATGTAGTAGCAGCACGTGCAAGTACGCAGGACGAAAAAAATTCACCGATGCACGTGCACGATATCGGGTACCGGGGTGGCTCAGTCAGCTAAGGCGTTGCACTGCTGAGCCCGAGGTCGCGGGATCGAATCCCGGCCGCGCCGGCCGCATTTCGATGGAGGCGAAATGCAGAAACGCCCGTGTGCTTGCGTTGTAGCGCACGTTAAAGAACCCCAGGTGGTCAAAATTAATCCGGAGCCCTCCACTACGGCGTGCCTCATAATCAGAACTGGTTTTGGCACGTAAAACCCCAGAAAGAAGAAGAAGAAGGGTACCAAACGTGATTACATCTTTGTTGGAAATTTTTTTCTCCAAATTTTTCGCTGACAAGTTCAGAGTGCAGCCCTTACCCGAGTGCGTACGGTATTTTGCTAATCCCACATTGTGAGTTCTTGTACAAGTACTGTCTGCTTGTTTAATTTCCAGCTAAAATGAAAGGACTTACTTCTTTGCACATGGGAGAGTTATTATTTCAAATGTGTCGATCGGAAAAAAATTACTCCATCTCCCGCTAAAGGGAACCATGTGTGGATGCAAAGCAGTGGGGAGATGGTTAGCTTAAGCGGGAGATGGTTTCGCTGCAGTGGCCCGAGCGCTCATCGCGGCGCTTCACAGGAGAGAGAATGAGGCGCGCGCGCTCCATAATTTTCATACCGCAGAACTACCGTGGCGCCCCCAGCGGAGCATGCAGCTGTCACACCACCTGTCGTGCACGCCGCTCCGGATTTCTAGAGGAGAGAAAGGGGGGAGCGTAGGAGAGGAGAGAGAGGGGGAGGGGATGCGTTGTGGGGGTGTGGGACGCCTCGGGAGGGACAGACAAAGCGCCCGCCATAAGTTGCTTCGCGTCTAAAATAGGCTGCTTTTGTACAAGATGCTTAAAGCTTTAGCATAGGAGAATTTGCTGATGGTCCTGATCATGAGGTGTAAGAATTCTACATCCATTTTGTGTTCAATTCATAGCTAACCTGTTTGCTTTGAAATGAGATGCCTATGCGCTTCCATGCCTTTAATTCCTCTATTACAGTAGCACTGTCACATTATGGCCCATAAGCGTTATTATTATTCATGAAATGTAACACTTACCCCATATGTTTCACTCAAAAGAATGTTCTTGTCACCCAAAAGGTTCCGCAGTAGTTTGAGTGCATGGCATGCGTCAAACATTACGAAAATTTCTTCTTGTTCATCCTGTGGGTTTGGGAATGATGTCCTTAGGTTTTCAAATGTGAGCTCATGCACGCGGCACCAAAGAAGCTTCACCATTGCCACGTTGGCCATAAGGCAGTCGCACACAATTGCAGTCACCTTGAGTCCACATTCTTGTATGCAGTGGACGGCTTCGAGGAGCAAGTTCTTTATAACTTCTCCTGAAAGTCCAGCGTTCAGGAAATATCCGAAGGGCATCTTCCATGGCGCTGCCAACCCTACCACCATGAATACTAGTGCCTGTGTAGCAAGGGGGATGTTGTCTGCATCGTGAGGTTCCTGACCGTTTCCTACATCTACAAACCGTATCAGTCGCCCACTTGAAAGGTCCAGTTCGCATGCCTTCTTGATGCTCATTCCATCAAGAAGGATGGAGCACAGGCGCTCTCATGGTGTGTCGTTTTTGTGCTGCTCTTTGAGTGCTGTTAACACCTCAGCTGTGAAGCCAGGCCAGCCTCCAACAACTCTGAGCCACTACCGTATAGATTGCACGCTAGGCATGGCAAACAAAGAACTTTCATAGTCATATGCTCGAGGGGAGTAATAATGTAGTGTCGTGGTATTTTTTTCATTTATATACTGTACCTCCTGCCTCGAGGCTGCTCTGTGGCATTTTTGCGCCAATTATTAAGTATTTCGACTGGCAGGTTTCCAAATTGTTCCAGTTTTGTCTGTGCCTCTTCTGTAATCAGTGACTTGTTCCTCATTTCATCAATCACGTTCTGCAGGGTACGGCTTCGCTCAATGTGTCAGTTTGTTTTTGCTTCAAGCACTTTTATTCTTTTTCTGGCTTCCTTGAGGGACCTTTCCAGCCGCTTTGCCTTGCTTCTAGGGCTTTCTTTTGAAGAGTATGTGTGGTCCAGGTGGTGAAGGGTTTTGACAGTCGGTCGATTCGGATACCCCTGGGGGGATGCACAGTCTTCACTTGTACCTAGCTCATCCCTAGCCTGCCTGCAGCCTTCTGATGGAATGCCTTGCACCTGCATCAGCATAGATTTCGCATCAGCTCACTCGTCACCTTCCTTACATTTCATGCTCACCTCTGCATGCTCGCTTGGTGTCTGAGTGTCGTTGCAGGCACTAGTGTTGGGGCCTCTTCAGCAGCAGTGTTGTCGACTGGTAGCACCTGCACGAGCTGAAAGACAGATGTTTGTCATTACACCTCTGACCTTTATGGAGAGTTGAACTTTAGTAAAATAATAGCCTTACTGATGAAATCAGCAGACTGCATGGCTTATGCATTTATTTTAAAATCCTTCTATTGCATTGTTACGGGTTCACTCACACTCCTTTTAATTACGGCATCTCCTGAAAGGATAGCACTCACCATGTGCATTTAGCCCCATTGTAGCCAGACTTGTACATAACCAATTGCTCATAATAAATTCTATTTTCTGGTGGTTTTGTAATTCAATAACTATTCTGTTTGCTTGGTAATGCTCGCTATATCTCAGAGACATTTTTCAGTAACCTAGTCACATGTAACCAGTTACACTAGTTTCAAAACAAACTGTAACAAGTAATTTATAATAGCATTCTCTATCTCTTAGGTGTGACTCTGAGGTGTTAAAAACTGCTGCTCAATTATTCTTTGCTCAGTTAACTGTATAGACTTCTGTGACATAAATGAAAGTTTTTTTGTCCATTGAACACCCATGTTTCTGTATGTCTGATAATATTGTAACTATTTTCCTAGACTTTCATCCATCACCTGTAAATAAACACGCCTCATCCGTAACAATATACATCTATATTTGCAATTGTAATCTACAAGCAGTATTTTTAGGTCTAAACATTGTGCGACTTTATTTTAAATTACATATTTGGCCACCTTTTCAAGCAACCTAAAGATTTCCTGGTGTCCGTTCAAATTAGTCATTCAAGTCTATGTGGCTACGGAGTGAAGGGTGCTGGAAGGAGGTCCACCAAATGTTGCCTCACTAATTCAAACAGCAATTCTATGGCTCGAGAGCCATACAATTGTCTACTTCTAATGTTTATTCCGGGAATCGCCTATACACAATTTTTCAGTTTTTCACCAGCCCTACCGGGAGCACCTTATTTGAGGCCCGGCTACTATGTCATAGTGTACACTTCATAGAAGACCTAGATGCGAGCAACACAGCATTGAGCAACCAAAATCTTGTGCACAACGTGTTGGTTGATTACAACGTTGCCCATCCTTCCAGTGAACACATCGAGTGAGCTTCAAGTGTTACTGCTGATGCCTTCACAAGAAATCCGAGGGTAGAAGACAAAAGACAATTTTAAAAAGCATATAACAATAGTGTAGTGTAGTATAGCAATATAAAAGATTGTGTTACTGAAGATCATCCGCGTGTGAAGGGTTTCAGTGGACGCACTGAAACAGCGAGGCCAGCTTGTTCTTTTTAGTGTATTTTTGGAGGGAAATATTGGTAAAGTAAGATGTATTAGTTTCTGTAGTTACTTAATGTTTTTGTAGGGCAGTAGTTGGTCACTGTAGGCAATTACAATTTTGATTTAATTATAATTTTGTTTTTCTGTGATGTGTAGAAGTCTGATTGCAGCACCTATAAAATCGGCCATACAAATTAGGATTTTCTACAATACTGAAGCTAATGCTTCCTTGTTTTAATGAGCTCACAACACTACAGATTAATGAGTTCAACAAATAAGCCTTCAATATGTTGTTTTACAACTTACAATTTTACAATGTGCTTTAGAAATGCTCCTATTTACATGTTTGTATTTGTAGTTGCATACTATATTAGTATGATACTTAGCCCTAGCTCTTCCTTAAGGAAATGTTTTTCTGGGGACGCATTTTGAAACGTTCCACTTCAGTGATAGTTCACCTTTCACCTTCAGGCTCTCGCTCATTGGCTGTTTCAGTAAAATTGGATGAGGTGATTGGCTTGTTGAGCCTGACCTCATTCAATTTTGCTCAACCAGCCAATCAGCGCGTGCCTGAGGGTGAAAGGCGAACTATCGCCGAAGTGGAACATTTCAGAATACGGCCCCTGGTTGTATATATTAGCCAGAAGCCTTTTCTTAACAGTCCTTGTATTTGAATTCCCCAACTATAAATAGTTCTTAGCTAAATTTAGTTCTCACCTAATATTATGTTATAAAAATAACTTTTTTAAAAGTCAGATGCCATTTGACCCAGTAATCGTGATACGAAACTTCAACTCATACTGTGCACAAGAATGATTTATATCTGCCTTTTATACGAATGTTTCAAAACATCCCAAGAGCAGTATGCGCCAAAAGTGACATCACAGGAATTACAGGATCTCTGCCCTTTGAAGTTAGGCCAGCCTTCTCGTCCTGCGGGGCAGCATGTATGCAGTGAGCCAGCATTATACGCTTCTGTGCCATCACTTCTTTTGCAACCTAAAGCATCCCCCTCACTTTCTTCAGAACATGAATATGGTTCATGTGAGATGGCTGGGATGGGGTAATTTGGCAGTGCGGCCTCAGTGTATGCTTCATCTGGTGATTGGCACACGCATCACTAGCTTCACATCCCACAAGGTTACACATGCTGTTCCTGTGAAGTTACCAGTCGTATGAAGGCACATGTCATTTGGCATGTGTTTGCAAGTGTTCAAGTCAAAGGAACCTATAATTTTTGGTTGTGTGCCTGAGGCGTTGAAGCTTTATACCTTGGTTATTAGATTGGAATAGACATACAAAGAAAGAAAAGGGGACAAAAATTGTGTCAGTACTCTTCAGTATTCTTGATCCCATCAGGCAGTTTCTTCCCTGATAAGTTCATTCGCTTGAACATAGTGAGTTCGAGACAAAAACATAATGTGAAATCGTTACTGTGAACTCGAGGGGACTGCCATGTTTTGCTAGAACATTTATATTGTGCAACATATATTCATAAATTTTACTCTTTCTTGTCAGTTTTGCTCTTCGCTGCTGCTAATAATCTTTGTGAATTTCTTTCCATGTTTCTTTAGGACCTGAGGGAGACTGACGTTTTGGGATCTGCTACACCTTTCTCTTCCCTGGTATGCAGTGAAAATAAATTGAAAGTTGAAATGAAATAAACAGACATACTTCTACCCTTGTGTTGTCACTGGTTGAAACCAAGTCGGCACTGCCCCTTCACACAGTCGGCGTCGTTGTAGACCACCCCAAAAGTTCGATTGCTCGAAGTGGGCAGAGCACAGAGCGTGACGTCTGGTTGGAGCAAAGCCTCTCAGACCCATGGCTTTAAGCCATTTTTGCAGGAGGATGGGATTGTCAAATGGAAACCTGTTTATGCAACACAAGAAGTGTAGAAAGTGGTCAGTCGTCATCATCACCACCAGCCTATTTATATGTACAGTGCAGGACGAGGGCCTCTCCTAGTGATTTCCAATTACCCCAGTCTTGCACTAGCTGATTCCAACTTGCGTACGCAAATTTCCTAATTTCATCACCTCACCAAATTTTCTGCCGACCTCGACTGCGCTTCCCTTCGCTTGGCACCCCATTCGGTAACTCTAATAGTCCAACAGTTATATGCCCTATGCATTACATGGCCTGCCCAGTTCCTTTTTTTCTCTCTCTTAATATCAAACGGAATATCGGCTTTCCCCATTTCCTCTCTGATCCACACTGCTCTCTTCCCGACTCTTACCATTGCACCTAACAACTTTCGTTCAGTCGCTCTTTGTGTGGTCAATACGTAGATGCATCTTTCTGCTTTGCTACAGCAGTTTGGCTTCTTGTACATGCTGCTAGCCTTAAAGCTGTTCAGTGTAGCTGCAGACATATGCTGGGTGTTTTAATAAGCTGCCAGTAATTTTTTTCTGCTGATGATGCCGAGTGCAATGGAAACACTGCTGACTGCTTGCATAAAGCATTTTGTTTGCTACATAGTTGCTCTTCTACTGACTTGACAATCAGATTTGATTGAGGGCTTCCTTACACATTACTCGTTTATGTGCTCATTGAAATAGTTGTTTCAGGACATTTGAGAACACAAACTTACTTGTGGTAGGAAAGGTTGCTGCTTCCTGGCTGTAGTCTGCTGTTGCAAAACGGGTAAGTGCAAAGCCACGACATAACAGCTGCTGGCGCGCGCTTCAGAAAAAGCGGTACGTCAACATAAAATATTGTCACGTGCAACAGAAGGCCTTCAGAGCAAGAAGTACTGCACTGGCAGAGACGAGCACTGGCCAGGAAGATGGCTGTTGTTGTTGTTGTAGCCGACCCCAAAAACGAAAAACCTCTTCTTCTTCTCCCCTTGCCTGAATACTGGCTCGTGCTCGCTGCAGCTCGTGACCTGTTGGCATTTTCCCCCTGTGAAAAAAACAGGCATCGTCCCAATGCTGGCGCTAGTTGACGTAGGTAGAGGGAAAGAAAAAAGAGGGAACGAACATAAATTATGCACAAGTGAAGGGTGAGGGAGAGAAAAATAAAGTACGTCATAAAGTTGAGACGCTGTTGCACTATCGTGCGAAGTAAGGTTTGAGTCGTACAACGTGCACAATCTCCGAGTGGGGCCTTCGACGCTGGGGCGATATGGCACTATGCGGGAGAACCTCGTAGTTCACGTCCCTAACGCGACGCAGCACTTTGTAAGGTCCAAAGTAGCGACTGAGCAGTTTCTCGGACAACCCCTGGCAGCGCACCGGCGTCCACACCCAAACTTGATCGCCCGGGTGGTATTCCACTTGGCGATGGCGAAGATTGTAGCAGCGTGCTCCATCGTGCGAGTCATCCAGCGGGGTCTCGTATATTGGTCAACCAGCACAATGAATGGTGGTCGGCAGTAGCGCACCCAGGATCTCTGCCAGGGAGGGGTTGACAGTTTGCCAATACCATCTAAACAGCACTAATTTCGATTTCTTCACGGGAAATTGTTAAAAAAATGCGCTTTTTGCGAGAGTGCAGACTATTGCGCGTCTTACATCTTAGTTGCAGTACTCAAATGCGTAAGGAAAGGAAAGGGGTTAAACAAAAGGGGGGGAGGGTTCCAAACCCCGAATCCCCCCCCCCCGTCGGTGTGCCACTGGTGGTCGGTCACTACTTTGAAGGGGCGACCGTAGAGGTAAGGCCGAAACTTCATGGTCACCCATACCACTGCAATGCACTCTTTCTCTGAGGTGGAATAGTTTGCTTCTGCGCGTGAAAGAGTACGGCTGGCGTAAGCTATCACGCGCTCTGTTCCCTCTTGGTGTTGGACCAGGATGGCGCCAAGACCTACGTTGCTGGCGTCCGTATGGACTTCAGTATCAGCGTCCTGGTCAAAGTGAGCAAGAACTGGTGGTGTCTGCAAACGCTCCCGTAGCTCGGTGAAAGCCGCGTCCTGCTCTTCATTCCAGAAAAATGGTACATCTTCTCGTGTGAGGCGAGTCAGAAGTTCGGCAATCCTAGAAAAATTGGCGATGAAGTGGCGATAGTATGCGCAGAGCCCCAGAAAGCGATGGACCGCTTTCTTGTCACGGGGAACAGGAAACGAGGCTATGGCGGTGGTCTTGTCAGGGTCAGGTCGAACGCCATCCGCGCTCACAACATGGCCGAGAAACTTAAGTTCTTTATACCTGAAGTGGCATTTCTCTGGCTTCAGGATGAGGTTAGCGGCGCGGAGAGCATCCAGCACAGTTTCAGACGATTCAGGTGTTCCTCAAAGGTCGCCGAAAATACGACGAGGTCATCAAGATAAACGAGGCAAGTATGCCACTTCAAGCCGGTGAGAACAGTGTCCATCATTCTTTGGAATGTCGCAGGTGCAGAACACAAGCCGAAAGGGAGCACTTTGAATTCATACAGGCCATCCGGTGTAACAAAGGCAGTTTTCTCGCGATCTCGTTCATCAACTTCAATCTGCCAGTATCCGTTTTTCAAGTCTATAGATGAAAAATACTTGGCGCGTCGCAGTCTGTCGAGTGAATCATCGATGCAGGGCAGTGGATAAACGTCTTTTTTAGTCACGCTGTTTAGCTGCCTGTAGTCAACGCAGAAACGTAGCGTTCCGTCCTTCTTCTACACGAGGACGACCGGCGATGACCAGGGACTTTTGAAAGGCTGTATAACATCGTCTTGAAGCATCTCTTCGACTTGCGTATGTATCGCGTCCCATTCTTTGGCCGAAACTCGGTAAGGCTGTTGTTTTATGGGCGAGACATCGGTATACGTAATGATTCAGTGTTTCGTGATCGGCGTCTGACGCACCTTAGAGGACGAGGCAAAACATTCTTGGAATTGAAGCAGCAATTCGTGCAGCGCTATTTGTTGTTCCTCCGGTAGAGTCGAATTAATGTCTACTTTGCCTAGTAATGCCGTCGCAGCCCCCGGTGTCTATTGGAGAGCATTGTCCAGTGATGCCGACGTAAAACATTCAGCAATCTCTGTTATGGGGTAGGCGAGAGCGATGGCAGTGTGACGAAAAAGGTGACGGTACTCATTACTAAAATTCGTCACAAGCAGCGTAGAACGTCTGTCACGAAGCGTGACGAGGCTGCGAGCGGCGCAGAGACCTAGTGTGAGCAAGAGCGACATGTTGCCTTCAGCGACTGCCTCACCGTCCCGTAACTTGTCACACACAACATCAATGAGGAAACTCGAACGTGGGGGTAATGTGACGTTGTTGGCATAAACGCGAAACGTGCTGAGATGGCTGTATTCGGTTTTGTCTGCTGCTCTCTCTGTCGAGAAGGTCACGGTGCGCTCCTGCAGGTCGATAATAGCGCCCTATTCCCGTAGAAAGTCGATTCCCAGGATGATGTCTCGGGAACATTCGCGAAGTACAAGGCAACTGGAGAGAAACGTACGTCCACGAATGCTAACTCGGAGTGTGCATATACCAAGTGGGGTGACTACATGTCCGCCGGCAGTACGAATTTGTGTTCCGTACCAAGGCGTAACTACTTTTTTCAGGTGTATCGCTAGTTTCCGGCTCACGATCAAGTAATCAGCCCCTGTGTCCAATAACGCACTGACTTCATGGTGACCGTCGAGCACCACAGGTATATCCAAGGACAGTCGGCTTCCGAGTTCAGTTGTTGTTGTCGAATCACTGCCGGTACCTGGTCGCGTCGCTGGGAGGCCTTGCTCGCGTCGATGATCAGCGGCCTCGCTCCCGAAGGTCGCTGTCTTTAGTTTTCTCGCTAGGGCTTGGCGAACACCCCTGCGCTGCCACTGGGGAGCTCCGGGAATTTGGGGGAAATCGTCTCGGCGACGGTGACCGTGACTGCCGTCGCAAGGGCAGTGGCATGCGCTGTTGAGACAGGTATTCCTCAATGGCTCTTGGTGTTTCGCCTAATCTTGGCCTTGGAGAGTCGACGGCAAAACCCTGAAGTCCAAGGCGGCGATACGGGCATTCACGGTATACATGTCCGGCTTCGCCACAGTGATAGCACAGCAGTCGCCTGTCCGGTGTGCGCCAGACGTCCGATTTTCTTTGAAGCGGTTGGCGGTTCTCCAAGTGCTGGATCGGTTGCACTGATGGAAGTGTATCGTGAGGCGTGGGGCGCATTAAGCGCGGAGAAGCAGGAATATACCGGCTCGTAGCTTCCGCGTATGATGCGCGCCGAAGCTCCTTCGGCACAGGTGGTGTGACCTCCCTGGAAAGCGGGACTTGCAGAGCATGCTGCACCTCGTTCCTGATGAGGCTGGATATGGATCCCGCAGTAGGTTGAGGCAGGCAGTTAATTCTTTGCAGCTCGTCGCGTACCACTGATCGATGAGGTCACAGGGGGAGTCGATGTTGATGCTACCTCCGGCAGATCCCATCTGATCCATCGATGATGCGACGCTGATTTGCCAGTCGTACACTGCTGACCACTGCTGAAGCACTTTTTCCATTGTCGTGGCTTCCGTTAAGAACTCGGCCACAGTCGTCGGGGGACTCCGAACAAGGCCAGCGAAAAGCTGCTCCTTAACCCCTCGCATTAAGTGGCGGAGCTTCCCATCTTCTGCCATGTCCGGGTCAGCTCGACGAAAGAGGCGCGTCATGTCCTCAACGTACATCATCACACTTTCGTTGGGCATTTGGATGCACAACTGAATGGCCCACTCGGCGCGTTTACAGCGATCAGCATTGGCGTAACTTGCCCGCAGATGACGACAAAAGTCGCTCCACAACGAGAAGGGTTCGCGGTTCTCGTACCAGGTGCGAGCGCCATCCTCCAGGCTAAAGTACACATTCTTCAGCTTGTTCGCATCGGTCCACCCATTGAAATCAGCGACGCGTTCGAACTGAGCCAACCAGTCTTCGACGTCCTCAAGGATGGAACCATGGAAGACTTTTGGCACTTTCTGTAGCTTATAGTGAGCAGCAGTAGTAGTGCCTTCCATACCGCTTTGGTGCGTCGCTGACGTAGTCTCGGGAAGAGGTCCAAGCTCAGGGGGCAATCCTCGGACTCTTCGGCTGGCCCGGTGAACAGGTGTTGTCACTGTAGGCACAGGGCTACCAGGAGGCATGTAGGACATTTGCTGGGACTACCCCGCACCTCCACCAGTTTGTCAGGTGCAACAGAAGGCCTTCAGAGCAAGAAGTACTGCACCGGCAGAGACGAGCACTAGCCAGGAAAATGGCTGACCCCAAAAACGAAAAACCTCTTCTTCTTCTCCCCTTGCCTGAATACTGGCTTGCGCTCGCCGCAGCTCGTGACCTGGTCGCAATATAGTGAAGCATGCTCATAAGAGGCCACAAAGGTCCCAGCTAGCACTGCAGCAGATGTGTTTAAAAGTACTCGAAGACGTTCAGCAATCGTGACAGCCGATGCAGCCTTTCGAAAGAGCGAGAGAGTTCGCAAGTGCTTAGCGTCTGCGAAAAAAGTTCACTTTTCCCGCGTTCGCAGTGAGCAGGCCTCGTAGCAGACGACACTTGTAGCATTTCTCTCAAAGGCGCAACAATTTTCTCATAATACAAAATTTTTATTTCGATAAATATTTGATGAGTATTTTTTATATAAGCACATGCACGGTTGTTATTGCTGTTGTGAAACTAAATAAATAATTATTCAATGGCGCTAAATCAGGAACAGAATTGCAGAACGATGCATACCCTGGTGGTAAACCGTGCTTCACTCTCAAAGTCATACAAACTTTATACAATGTATTGTGCATTATATAAAACACAACATAAATAAAATTAAATCTTGCACGAAAATGTTTTAATACAGCTTCTTTTACTGCGCCGCAAGCAAACGCCACCAGTTTCAAGACAGAAGTCAATCCGAAGCCTGTACTTCCCATCATTCCCATGTAAGTTGAGGCGACGTTCAGGAGAGCCCCCGTAGACACTAGCGCCACTTTTCCCTCTAGGGTATTTATTTAGAAACTCTATGGCCATGCGTGTCCAGAATGGAACCTCAGGTCACGAAAGAGGACGCGGACTCTGATGTAAGCGTACGAGTCGGGATTGTGCCGATGTCACACAAACTACCGATGGTAGAAACAAAAGTATGCGCATTGGTTAAGCCTAAATTGTCGCGTTTCAATCCGTGAGCACTGTACATTTATATGCAATCACTCTGTAAAGAAATGACGGAATAGTTGTTATAACCTGCGGTGGGAAACTACTTTCCATAGTGCACTAAAGTAAGAGGCGTGGTGGCACCATAGAGAAGCTTACTTGCGTAAATTTTGGCCTGTGTACCGTATTTACTCGATTGTAACGAGTTTTTATTATTTCAAAATGAAATGTTTAATATTATACATTCTCAAACTCAAATGCACCCCTAGCGTAGACAACATAATGACAAGGCCAGTTAAGCAAATCGCCGATATTATCGCCTGTCCCCTGGCGCATATTTGTAACGCCATGCTGACCTCTGGTTCTTTTCTGATGACATGAAATTAGTCCGAGTCAGTGTGATCTACAAGGGAGGTAATAGAAATGCAAGCCAAAGATGTAATGGAAGGGAAAGTTTGCTTGGGCATGAGAAGTTCATGCGAGATGGAAGCCAGATCAAAAAAAGTTTTTCTGAAACCCCTTCTCAATGGTCTGCATCAATTATGCTACACAGACAGCCTTGCACTGAAGTTGAACTTTGTATACATACACACAAATGCAAGCTGTTGTGATAATCAGTGTGTGGCAGAAAGCTTGTTTCTTTTTGCATTCTGAACAAGATTTTCTATTTCATTTAAATTTTAAGTGAAATGCATTCCCTCCCCCTCCCATCCTTCTCTTATGAGAATAGTTTAGTGAACTTCAGTCACTCCAGGCCGTTTATGCTTTGTGTGAGTGGTAAGAGAATAAACTGAAAGCATGTAGAATGTTGCAGATGCCTCTAGTGTTCTTTATTCACAATACGTTGCAAAGCATATACATACAGCACATATGGTGAAATGACTTGCAGGATAACAGTCGGTAAGAAAAAACAAGAGAGCAGCAACTACTAAAATGAGCTGCCACTTGCGCTGCTGTCAGATGCATCAGAACTAGTTGCTGTTTCAGATGGCTGCTGTCCATTCTCATCTTCGGAGGCACTTGTCTTCACGAGGAACCTTGTAATTTCTTTCTGCCAGGGTGGAGTTGGCCGTGGGCAGTAAGGGTTGCCACCGCCATACTTATCTGAAATTTAGACAAAATTTGCATTAGTGAAGCATTGCTGTTCAAAGCACCTACTTGTGCGAGCAAGAACAGGTTGATTGTGATGTGAACAACAGCCTTGTCAGGCAGATGTACGTGGCTGAACAAAATTTTTAAACTGCCACTGTGCACACTGATAACCAAAAGATCACTATTCAGCGCAGATTCTTGCCAAATTACCTTTTCCAAAAGTGGTAAAGAGCATTTAATGCAAAAGTAACTGAATATTATGTAGGGCACTGTCTATAGTTTTCAGATGCGAAGTGGTACAACGGCAACTTTACTGAGAAGTTAACAGGGCTGCGATGCAACAAATTCCACAATCGGGCTGTTTCATATAGGCTTTGGTGTTTACAACTATGTAATACTGTAACCGGTGCCATTCACACTGCCACGAAGTCGGCGCGTCTGTTGAATATAGGCGTTAGACTGAATATATATGACGCGACTTATTAAACCATGTACTACCCAAGTTTGAGGGAAAACTGTTGGAGACAGACTGGAAAGTGTGAAGTATCCCACGAATGCAATGCTATTAGAACTAAATGGGATGAAACGCTCATAAGCAGTGATCCGTTGGACAGAGAGAGAAAAAAGGTAAAGGAAAGACAGGGAGGCTAACCAGAGGTTACCTCCGCTTGGCTACCGTGTACCGGGGGAGGGGTAAAGGGATGCGAAAGGAGAGAAAAAAAATATGTTAAAATAAAAAAAAAAACGAAGGAAGTAAAAGAAAATCACACACAAAACAGAACTGTTTCTGTGGGCACCGTCACGCAGTCTGCGAAAGCGTTCTCGTGTTGCATAGTGTCAACGTTCCATCTTACGTAACACAGTGCAGAGTCACAATTTGTCACTGAGTCCGGTGTCTTAAGTAACGCAGCAGTGCCTTCGGGGCGGCTTGCGCCGTTGTTTGTGTAGGCCAGTTTCGAAGGATGTTCTTTTCTGTTATTGGGCGGTTGTGCAGTTGATCTATCATCGCTGAGAGTGCTGCTCTGCGGGTTGAAACGAGGGCACTCACAAAGAAGGTGTGCGATTGTTTCGTTGCACCCGCAGAATTCACAAAGTGGGCTATTGGCCATTCCGATAAGAAAGGAGTTTGCATTTGAAAATGCTACTCCAAGCCATAGACGGACTAGAAGCGTGCAGTCCTGTCGTGGAAGGTTGAACGGAATACGGAGCTGTAAATTAGGGTCCAGGGCATGAAGGCGTGCATTTGTGAAATCAGATAAATTCCACTGCATCAATGTTAGCTCACGCGCAAGCGCAGAACGTTTTTTCGCTGCGTTGGCTCTCGAAAGAGGAATGGCAACGCTGTTGACACCGTCATGGGCATATCAGGCCGCTGCGTCCGCTCGATCATTGCCATGTATGCCACAGTGACTAGGCAACCACTGATATATCATGCCCTTCATCAACTATGCGATGGTGTACTTGTCTGATCTCTGCGACGAGCTGCTCATGTGATCCATGGCGCAGTACTGAGAGTAAACTCTGGAGGGCTGCCTTGGAGTCGCACAAGATTGACCATGGATGGGGTGGTTCCTCCAAAATGAAATGAGCCGCACAGAGGGCTACCAGTTCAGCCGCTGTCGTTGATGAGACATGTGACGTCTTTAGCTGTATCTTGACGGATCTTGCTGGTATCATCACTGCGGCTGCTGAACTTGTAGGTGTGACTGAGCCATCGACATAAACATGTATGCGGCCACTGTGAAGTCCTAATGTGGCCTGTTTCAGGGCAAATGACGGCATGTGAGCTTTCTTCACAATTTCTGGGATGGTGAGGCGTATGTCAGGTTTGTGCAGGCACCATAACGGTGAGGATGGTCTTGATGCAGGCATGTAGTTCAATGGCAACGAGGTACGATTGGCAGCAATTATACGACTAAAAGTTGTGTGTGGCCTTTCTGTAGGTGCCCCATGATTTTATTCCCGCTGGGCAGAAATAAAAAGTGCCACGTAACCTGCTGAAATGACCGAAAATCTCGACCAGTGAGCCGGGGCTGTATTATGTAACGATTTGAAATTTTCGTTCTTTTTGGCCTGCCATCGCTCGTTTGCATGACACCAAGTTTCCGTTACCGGCCACTCGCTGTCACGGGTGATGAACGAATAGAATCGAAGGAAAAGTATTCTTTTATAACATGGCCACTGGATATGGGAGACCACAGGCAGAAACCGCGCCACATAAACGTAAGGAGCGCACCTGTATTTCATCAATGCTCATGCAACTATTACCAACATTAAACAGGGTTCATACAGGTTTCCAAGGCAAAAATTCATGGATATGCCAGGACTTTCCAGGACCTGTCGCAGGTTTTTCAAGGACTCAAAGCGGCATCCAAAGTAGGATTTCTTTACCCTAACATTTCCAAAAATAAATAGTTTTATTGCACTTGCAATAAATAAATGTATATCACAATTACAGCGGAACCTCGATGATACGAATCTCACGGTGTCACGAAAAATATTCGTATTAGCCGAAATTCGTATCATCGAAACACAATTAAAACTAGCTAAATTAAAGAATCAGAGGTGAACTCACTCAGGCACATGCACGTAAAAAGCATTTACAGTATAGATCACTTATAACGTAACCGTTTATAGTGAAGAGCTGGCTACAATGCGGCCTTTTCCGACTCCCGTTTACCCTCCCATAGAACTCCATGTATACGCATACCGCTTACAGTGCAGCCGCGTGAGACGAAATACCGGTTATTATGCGGCTTCCGCGGTAAAATCTTGCCGACAAGGGCGGTAGCGAGCACGCTTCTCAACGAGAACGCCCACCGATGGGAGAGGAGATCAACGAGGGCGATGCGGAGGAGAAGCATGAGACGTGGAGCATGAGTCCGAGGGCGATAAAATTGTCGCTGTGCGCCGTATGTGCCAGTAAAGCGCGCGGGGGATGCGCGCCTTCACGAAGAGCGAACGCACAGCGGAGAGGAAACGCGACTTCCGTGGCGCGAGAGGCCGTGGGGGTAAGGGAGGGAGGGGGGCGTGTCGACGCTGTGCTACGTCACCAAATGCGTATATTGCAACCGAGCGCAAGGGCTAACTGGCGACGCAATCTCCCACGCGAAAGGAGCAAAGCGGGAAGGTAGCGCGGGAGGAAGGGGGCTTTTACTCTGCCTACAAATGCGTTCTTCTACTTTGCGCCTGTGCCGGCTGTCGGTGTTGTCGCACGCACCGTATCTTGAAAGCGATCTCCACACGGCTCTGACCTTTGTATGCGCCGTGCTTACGCCGCTCAGTTTCCGTTGAAGCGATAGAACGCACGAGCCTTCGCTTGCTGTGGCGGCCGCCGCAGCGAGCGAAGAGACAAAAGGAAAAGCACAAAAGCAACAAAAGTGCCGCCGCTTCAAACTCTTCGCGGCCAGCTGCGGCTTCCGCGCTATCCGGCGCCGCGTCCGCGCCTCCGCACCAAAAGAGCAAGGGAAAACGCGCGTGATTTCTTGCTGTTCACTTTCGCGGCCGTCGGTGGGGCGGCGTTTATTCGTATCAACCGACGCGGGTCGAAAATCGATTCGTAACAACCGTTCTCTAGCACGTTGCAAAGTAATGGGGCTCGGCCGGGACCTCAGAAAAAATTCGTATCATCCGGAAATTCGTATTAGCCGTGATCGTATCATAGAGATTCCACTGTATAATAAAAATGTCTAGCCTTGATAACTTCTCGAGATCACAACACAAAATGAATGCCTACAACAGCGGCTGAGATTTCTCCAGTACAGGCTGGGTAAAGTTCTCCAAAATTATTCAAAACATTCAGCATAGGGTTGTTGCACTAAAATAAAAAAATAAATGTATATCCCAATGATGGAAATAACGTCTAGCCTTGATCACTTTGCAAGTTCACAATACCAAAAAAAGTTCACAAAACACAATGAATGCTCCCAACAGCTACTCTGACATCTCAAGTATTAACTGGCCAAGTTTACCGAACATTTCCAAACCATTCAGTGTAGTCTTGCTACACATCCATTATATAATAACAAATAAGTAGATGTATATATTGCAATTTTGTAAAAGATGTCTTGACCATTTCTCAAGTCCGCAATATTAAAAGTTATCACAACGAACACTCACAACAGCTGCTCAGGCTTCTGCAGTACATATCAGCTGGGTTGCTTCATCAAATATTTCCAAAACATTCAGCATACCGTATTTTCCGGTGTATAAGACGCGTTTTTTTTTCACAATTTTTCGCCGGTGCGTCTTATAGAACGGTTTACGTTTTGTTTGTTTTTTTCCTCGGAAGAAGTGCCGTCAAAATCGGATCCGATGTCGTGGCCACGCGAAGCGCGCTCGTTGACCTAATTGGCACAGGTTCTGTGCGTACTATCGAGGTGCAGGGTTCTCGTGATGAAGCCCCCGAGCGCCGTGCGAAAACGATGGAGCAGCAACGCAAACGGCGGTAGGCCGACCGCGAGTCGCTCTACCCCGAAGTCATCACATCTGCAGATAAGATATGGCCCGCGCCGCTGCGCAAACTACGCAGTCGCTACGAAAGTACAGACAGCCCCCCCCCCCCCCCCCCCTGGACTGACTTCCCGCTTTCCTCCCTTGTGCACGATTCGGCTCACGGTCGCACGCTGTCACTCGCACATACAGCATACGGCGTGCGGGGACGATGTTATCGCCCTTGGTCTTTATACGGAATATCCCGGCAACCACGACTGCAGAAATGCGCCTGGAGTGGAAAGATATGGCACCCATAATTTTGCGTGTGTCCCGCGCTTTCACGGAGCGAAACATCACTACCTTGTTTTGAGTCACTTACCGAAAGAACAGGTGCGCCTTATATACATTTTTTTTCCGTAAAAACTGCTGTTTTGAGGGGCAGTCTTATACAAAGGTGTGAATTAAAGACCGAAAATTCGCTAATGTTATTGCACTTATATTATCACAAATAATATAACAAACCTCCATCCAAAGGCACTGAGCGTCAGTGGTAAAGTTGCTCCACTTTAGCTTCACCTCACGCGCAAGAGTGGGAGAAGGCAGACTCACCGGCGAGGAGTGAAACGATAGGGTGAGGAAAGTGCGTACACAATGCCAGCTGAGCCAGCACCGAAGCGCGGTACGGGTCTCTCGCTCTGCTCCGGTTTGAAGCGGTGATGCCTTTTATTTATTATTGCGATAGCAATTATATGGACACTTCAACCGGATTTCTGCTGTCGCCATGAGGTTCCCTATAGATAAGATCTTCGCCGCGCGCCGGATGCCCGAGCGGAAGCGTGCGGGGACGCGAGCTATCACGGAGAGCGAACGCACTCAATCTCCCACGCGCAAGCAAGGAAGCGGGAAGCCAGCGCCAGAGGGAGCGGGGGCACTTCTACTCTGCCAACAACCATGCTCGTCGCTCGCTCGCATCGTCTCTTATCTCCACACGGCTCTGACCTTTATGCGCCGTGCATTCGCCGCTCAGTTTCCGTTGAAGCGATAAACCGCACGTACCTTCGCCGCTGCGGCGTATGCGCTTGCTGCCACCGTTTTGACAGTCGTTGTCTGCAGTCATTCAGTGTGATCTATTCATGTTTGTTTGTGCGCGCTCACACCACGCTTGTTCATTCAGTTAGTAATAGTCGGACCAAATTTTCCAACGCACACTACACATGCAATGCTGCCCGGATCGGCAGTGCAGCGCTACAGGTGTGTCCCTTCGCACGCGCTGCCCACGGGAAGCGCTTCTCATCAACACCACCGTTTCACACGCGCCTTCTCGTGGTCATTAAGTCTCTCTTCATGTCGGTCTACTTACGCCGCAGCACACCTGCTTCTTAATCAGCTCATGTTTACTACAATTCATATTGCTACCAAAGCCGCTCACCTTACTTCGTATGACATTGCTGTGTTGCTATCGCATTCAGTGCGTCGCAGTTAGGGCGAAACTGTGACATTTTTTTTTTTTTTTTCGTGCAGTTCTGCAAAACGGAACCATGTGTGCTCGCGCAGGCGTATTGTTTTTGAAATGGGGGAGTTTGTAAGATCGACGCCGATCTATCACAGAAAGGAGGTCGCAATGTCGATATCAGAGTGCATTGCTCACGAAATTCAAGGACCTTTCAAGGAAGGAAAAAAATTCCAGGACTTTCAAGGGCCTTGAAAACGCACTTTTCAATTTCAAGGGTTTTCAAGGATTTCAAAGACCTGTAGGCACGCTGATTAAATGCCCAAAACCACTCGGCGAGAAAATATGACAGCGCTAAAACGTCCACACGACTTCTCTCGTACTCATCAACCCAGCAATGCACTGCTACGCTTTTCAGCCGCATATCGGGCCACATACCTCCTTTAGTCTTTCGAGAACTCGGTGTGCTGGAACTGGCAGCTCCGGGACTGCTCAAAGTTTTCCTGAAGGACTTCGCACCAACAGCTGCGGAAGAGATATGATACGCTGTTGTCCGAAAACCACCTTATCTGTGAACAGTGCAACCAGCTTGTTCACGGTGTTCATACTTACCTCGGCTGGCAACGTCCGCCTTCGTTCGCACCATGGCTACTGCGTTGCGTTAACGCTTGGTAATGCCTGTGAGTGGCACAAAGCCTCCCTCGAAATTTTTACCGCAGGAAAGCGCTCAACGCTGAATAGCGTTATCCCTACCGCGATCGCCCGCGCCGAAAGTAGCGCGAAACTACCGTAGCGAAACTTTGCGCGCGTTTTGACGTACAACTATTCTGCATGTTTCTTTTTTAACTTCTGTTGTAAACAAAAATTGTAACTATGAGGACTTAAAATTTCTATAGTTCATTTTAATTATAAGCAAACTTTATTAATACCTATAAATAATTATTTTAATTTACTGCAGAGCTAAGAAAGATGTCTGCTACCATTTGCATTTGCATGTCCCGAGTGCGCATGCGCTGTCCCCTAGCGGCGAGCGCCGGAAACGTTTTGTACGGCGTCGGTGGTTCGTGCAGCTGACGACGCACGCGTATGCAGGATAGTCGTCGAGGACGCGAACTTATTGTCGGCGCTGTGCCGGTCGACGACGCGGTATTTGCGCTGTGTTTCGGTAGAAACTTCAGCTGTTCACAGCGATATTCGGTTAACGTCCCGTAAATCACAATATGTGCCGACACGACACCGATGCCAGTGAGAAGTCGACCTCACGCTGGCGCCAACGCTCGGCCGGCTGTAGTTGTGATACTGTGCCAGTGGGAGACCTATATTGTCATACAAGTATGACGAAGAAGCGGCCGACGACAGCAAGTGATCGTAGTGTGATAAGCTTTCATGCCGACGACGCCGACAAAACCTGTGTGTTGATCGCCGTGCGAGCGGCCGCCGAGTGAGAACATCGCACCGACAACGTGAATATCGCCGCAAATACGCTCGTGTATGTATTTATTGACGCTCAAATTGAGTCGAAATGTGCTTCCGACGCTGATATGCATGATTTCCAGCCCTTTACAGCCCTCCGCAACAAGTTTGAGGCGGTGTCGATCTCGTTCAGGCAGCTACAGCGTACGAGTTCGTCCGCTACCGGCGGACCTGAAATATAGGATAAGAAAGTACGACGAAGGAAACTGCTTATATAGGTCCGTACTGACCTTATCGATTTGAAGTGAACCACTCTTAGCATAGTACGATGCACTCACAGAGTGTGGGAAGCGGCGACATGGCGCAGTGCCAGGCACCGTTCTTGAACGAAGGCTGTCGGTCGCAGTCGCCGACGCTTCCATGAACGAAGTGCAACTACTAGAGTGTATTTTTACGCTGCCAGATTTAGTAGTTACCGATAACACAGTTTGCCTCTTATGCCAAACAGGCAACAAGTGATGGCCCTTTCGATACTGCATCGTAAGCAACAACACCGCTCGTTGCCACGCGAGTACGGCAGGCATCGGCATTTTCGCGTGCCAGTGCGACTAGGTGGTCGTTGTAGCCGTTTTCCATGTTCTCGTGACGTCCATGCCTTCTCGTCTCAGTGTGATCGCTTGTGACATGTGCATGAAAAGTGTTCATATATGCTTTGAACATTTCCTCATTTCGTGTGAGCGGTGCACGGTTTCTGCTGTACTTGAAGAGAACAGCGAGCGGTGGCCGTACGCGCGCCGATGCAAACAAATGCGCCGTTCTTGCGTTGCATAAATACTCTAGGCGCAGTGTCACCCCTTCAAAGAGCTATGGCCACTGTGGGCAAGACTCAGCTATAAAGGCAGTTTTTATCATCCTACTAGCGTATGTTAATTCAGTGCAGATGAGTTAATTAATTGTCTTACGAACACACGAGCTTGTGAATTCGTTGTAAATGTCCATGCATCTTGACTTGCTGCGTTTAGCAAAACTTATTCGTGTATTCGTATTGCAGCCAGCGCAAGATCAATCTGGAGCAGCTGGAGTCGAGCTTGAACAGTAGCCAGCAGGTATCGGAACAGGCAGTTCCTGTTAAGGAGCGGTCGAACATCGCCATGACGCAGAACGCATCGTGCCGCAAGCAGCGTTTCGTCAACCTGTGAACAGCCGGGAAGAACGGTTGCGCGACGTCGTGTTGCTGCCCGGCCGACACCCGTGCGAATGTCAGGCTCACCGCCACGCGCTCATCAACAACTGTCTCCGCTGCGGCCGCATCGTCTGCCGAGAGGAGGGGTCGGGCCCATGCTTCACCAGCAGCAATTTGGTGAGTCATCAAAACGCCACCCTCTTCTGATGCTATGCCCACTGTTTTACAGGGATAGATCAGTTATGGGCCCTTTCTCCATGTTTAGATGTAGGATGCACGTGCCTAATGGTTGTGACAAACACAAACGTAATATATATATATTACAAGGTTTACTAATTGTGATGAACAGTAATGAACTATCATTTGCAGTAACATAGATATACAAGAATATCAATGAAGAGATCATCATCAGCCAACGATTGAAGAGATCATTTATGCATAAAACACGGTACTTTCATAAACAAGGCTATCACAAAGGCGCTGACACAAGCATTGCTCAAGGCCCTGTATTATTGACTGATTTAATCACATTTGGCTCCGTGATGGCAGTAGTCCTTGCCATTTTCTCCCACTACTTGGGTTCAAGGCAACATTAAGGGAAGTGCCAAAGACAATGCCATTGTGTATATCTTTTGCCCGCCACGATAGCTTAGCAGCTGTGGTGTTGCGCTGCTGAGCTCAAGGCGGTGGGTTCAATTCTGGCTGCAGCAGCTGCATTTAGGACATAGAGGAAATAAGCACTTTGAATAAATTTTCGCTAATGAAGATGCTGTAAAAATATATTTGAGATGATCGTCATAAGTATACAAGCATAGAGAACGAGAGCGCACAAATGGAAACACTGCAGAAGTCAGTTGTTCAGGAAATCCGTAAGCAGCAAACAGACTACGCAAGCGCTCGATAGTCTTCGTGGCTGTAGTAGTACGCATAGGAAACACTTCGATCCACTTTGAAAACGAGTCTACGCACAAGAGGAATGTAGTTTTTTCAAATTCAAAAAAGTCCACATGCACTCTCTGCCAGCAGCGGGCGGGAAATGGCCATGGCTCGAGCGGAGAACGGGGAGCACTGTTTTGCATCTCTTGGCAAATGCTGCACATTTTTACCGCTCTTTCTATGTCTGCGTCTAGTCCTGGCCACCATAGCAGGCTACGTGCGAGCATCTTCATGCGTGACGCCCCAGGGTGTTCTGCGTGCAACAGTCCCAACACCGCGTTGTGCAACTTTGTTGGCACAATAACACGACTTCCCCATGTGACGCATCCTGCTTCCAGCGATAGCTCCGCACGTCTGTTATAGTACGGTACAAGTTCAGTGTCTTTGACTTGTGCTGGCCATCCTTCCAATGTATATCGGTAGACCTTGCTGAGCGTCGCGTCATACTTGCTCGCTTTAGCAACATCCTTAGCCATCAGTGGCGTAGTCTCAAAAACACAGAGGGTATCGGTCTCATCCTTCCTGGTTCCACTTGAAATAGGCAGTCTGGACAGCGCGTCTGCAACTTCCATTTGAGCTCCCTTTCGATATCTCAATTCATAACGATAAGAAGCCAAGATTAAAGCCCATTGTTGCATGCGAGCAGCCGCCAAAGATGGAACCTGCTTGCGTGGCCCTAAGATGCCTATCAATGGTTGATGGTCCGTGAACAACGTGAATTCCCGGCCATATACGTAGCGATGAAACTTCTTGAGAGCGAAGATTATCGCTAGCGCCTCTCGTTCAATCTGGGCATAGCCACGCTCAGCTTGCGATAGCGTCCTGGACGCAAAAGCAACAGGTTTTTCTATACCATTTGGAAGTATGTGGAAAAGAACCGCGCCGAGCCCATACTGCGAAGCATCACAGCTTATAGCCAAGGGCTGCTTCGGATCATAGTAAGCAAGTAACGGACTGGTCGAGAGCAAGTTCTTCATTTCCTGAAACGCGAGGGCACACTTGCCTGTCCAATTCCAACGCTTGCCCTTCTTCAGGAGCTCGTAGAGCGGCGCAGCAACGGACGCCAAGTTCGATAGGAACTTGGAGTAGAATGTTACCATTCCAAGGAAAGATTTCAGCTCCGTACTATTCGTGGGCTCGGGTGCATCCTTAATCGCCCTTACTTTCGATCCCAGTGGCTTGATTCCCCCAGCTGAAATTCCGTGGCCCAGGTAGCGGACTTCGCTGCAAAAGAGCTTGCATTTTTCCATGCGCAGCGTCACATTGTGATTCTGTAGCCGTGTCAACACCTCTTCCAGCTTTTGCCGACATTCATTCGCATTCGAACCTCCAATGATGACATCATCAATGTAGCACCCTACTTGAGGGATACCTTTTAGAAGACCGTCCATGAGCGACTGGAATATGGCAGGAGCACTTGCGATGCCGTAAGGGAGCCTCTGATATTGGTAAAGGCCTTGGTGTGTGTTTACAGTTAAAATCGCCTTCGCATCTTCGTTAAGCTCCACTTGTTGGTAAGCGGTAGCAAGGTCAAGAACACAGAATACCTTTGAGCCTGCTAACATTGCGAACAAATCTTCTGGCAAAGGAAGAGGGTAATGCTCAGTCAGAAGCACCGGGTTCACCGTGACCTTGTAGTCACTGCACAGCCGCACTTTTGCCCCTCCGTCTTTAGGTACCACCACCAAAGGAGTTGCCCAATCACTTCTGGTGACCTTTTTTAATACCCCAGTCTGTTCTAAGGCGTTCAGTTCCTCGGACACAACTCGCCTCAACGCAAAAGGGACAAGACGGGCCTTACAAAATACTGGCTTGCTGTTTGGCTTCAAGTGAACTTGTGCTTTGTAGCCCGTTATCAAGCCTATCTGCGGTGAAAACACGGCCTCAAATTTCTTGTTTATTTCATTCACGGCATCATCTTGCTGTAAAGCTTGAACTTCCTGCCAGTTCAATTTAAGCTTTCTCAGCCAGTTACGACCAAGCAGACATGGCAACTCTCGTCCACAGTCATCTACTATCAGCACAGGTAAAATCTCAGTTTGATCACCATGCTCGACTCGCACGTTCACCGATCCTACGACCGGCACCAGTTCCCCTGTGTATGTCCTTAAAGGAACAGTCTCTTTCTTGACCGTCAAGTGTGGAAACTTGCGCTGAAAAACAGACTTCGGCATGACGGTGACGGAAGCCCCTGTGTCAATTTGCATTCTTATGGCTTGTTCTTCCATGTGAACAGTGACATAGTACGCAGACTTATTTATTGTCATGCTGTATATTTCTTGATCTTCGTCGGAATCGTCTTCCCGGCAATCGATTGCATTTAGCGCCTTCGGTCTGCCTGTGCTCTGTCTACACTTTATGCGCAAGTGACCTTGCTCACCGCAATTGTGGCACTTGTACTTGCGATACCGGCAACTTTCGGGCGTATGACTTTTACCGCAACGGAAGCACTCTAGGGGTTCAGTCTTGACCCGATAGCTTTCCTTAGCACGATTGCCCTTCCTCAGAACATCAACTTCTAGCCCTGTCGACCTTTGCGATCTACCATGGGGCTCTTCTAATTTCATTTGTTGAGTTTGTGTACAAGCTAGTTCACGATTTAACGCGATTTTGCATGCCTCTTCGCATGTCAGCTGTTCAGCTGCAAACAGCTCACGTTGAGTGTCGGCGCAGCGTAGCCCGGCGACAAGCCTGTCTCTAAGCGCTTCGTCGAGAAATTTGCCAAAATCGCAACTTCTAGCCAGGTGCTTCAGCTGAACAATAAATTCGGCTACCGTCTCTTGCTCAAGTTGCACTCTTCGGTTAAATCGGCACCTTTCCGCGATCACGGCCTTTCGGGGACTGTAGTGGGTTTTCAACAGAGTCGTGACCTCGTCATACGTTCTGCTGGCTGGGGAGTGAGGTATTAGCAGGTTCTTCAATACTTCATACACTCGAGGTCCTACTACCGTCAAGAATACAGCTAGTTTCTTGCCTTCAGCCACATCATTTGCCAACACGTAAAGCTCAAATCTTTCCAAGTAGGACTTGAAGCTCTCACTCTTTTCATCAAAATTATCAATTTTTCCCACCTTCGCCATTGCAGCGCCGGCCAGGCTGTCGTCGTCTTCAGCAGCAACAGCAGAAGCAAGTGGCAAGCCGCCGGCATCCCATCCTCGTCGCCAGTAGATGTAGTAGCGTGCGGCAGCCGAGTAGGCGGCAGCCGTACTCAAAGAAACAGCCGTGGCAGGTGCAGAACAAGATGTGTGCGTTTATTCGTTTGACGCACTTTTATAGGCAGCGGTTGCTTATCCGCTGCTGATATCAGTGCACAGCGATAACGCAGTGGTGCGTCAGCGCTTGACGTTATCACAGTATCTATTTCTTTCGATACATTCTGTGTTAGATTGGGGCGAGGGGAAATGAAAGGTGAAGGTTGCTACTCTTTGCATTGGGCAGTATGCATGAAAAATTTATCATAAATAAAACTTAAGTTCAAGGTATGTTTGTTATTGGGACAGTTTAAAGCATTCCTCTATTGTTTATTGTGGATTGTTTTGAACCATGAAATGGCTTAATTTATGTGGAATACATCCCACAACCCATTGACAACAAATAATAAAAAATAGAAGCCATTGGGAAGACAATAAACATCATCATAAACACAGCACAATTAGTGCGTGTGGAAACAAGGTACAATTAAGTTGCCCAGCCACGACACTACAGAGTTGTAGCAGTCGCTGTGGGCCAGAATCATGTAGACAAAGACAGGCTAAAATGGATTGATATTGATAAAATGAAGGAGCACCTCAGGCCTGCACATGAGCTAAGATATGATAACTACTGACAATCTTTTGCCCCCTATGTGTACATGGTGTAATACCTTTATTTTTATTTTCTTTCGTGAAAGGTTTGTTTCGAGGATGGTGAAGTTCCACCTCTCTGGATAGACTACTTGATGCGATGGATATATGACATGCATGGCAAATGGCGAGGTTAATGCATAAGTGTCAAAGTTGATGTAAATTAATTGACTCTGGTTTGATCCTTTTAGGGTACACACTGCGATTGTAGAATTAAAGCAGTGTAGTGATGCAGTCAACAGTACAGATCCATAAACTTTCTGTAGCTTCAAAGTATCCTTCCCTTAATAAAATGTGCTACAAGAGACATTAACATTTCACTTGTTTTCCGCAAAGCCTGCCTCATGCATTGCAGGGTAGAACAAACTTTTACTGCTATGTATGTATTTCATTGCACTTTGAGGGGACAGATATCTTGGAAATTATTTTACCTTCAGGATTTTCACTGAGTTGGTGTGCCCTAATTGAGCGTTGTTTGGCCTGAAAGTTGCTCTTGCCTCACGTTGCCTAAATTAAACAAGCTTTTAGTTACATATGTACCGTATATGCTTGTGTAAGGGCTGCATTTTTTTTCCCTTCACAATTTTGATGAGATGCGGCTCTTACACAGGAATGCACCTTTTGGTCAAAATGGTGCCAGCGCAGCTAGCGACTTGTGCACACCCTGGCCCTCGCCATGTAGTAGCAGCACGTGCAAGTACGCAGGAAGAAAAAAATTCACCGATGCACGTGCACGATATCGGGTACCGGGGTGGCTCAGTCAGCTAAGGCGTTGCACTGCTGAGCCCGAGGTCGCGGGATCGAATCCCGGCCGCGCCGGCCGCATTTCGATGGAGGCGAAATGCAGAAACGCCCGTGTGCTTGCGTTGTAGCGCACGTTAAAGAACCCCAGGTGGTCAAAATTAATCCGGAGCCCTCCACTACGGCGTGCCTCATAATCAGAACTGGTTTTGGCACGTAAAACCCCAGAAAGAAGAAGAAGAAGGGTACCAAATGTGATTACATCTTTGTTGGAAATTTTTTTCTCCAAATTTTTCGCTGACAAGTTCAGAGTGCAGCCCTTACCCGAGTGCGTACGGTATTTTGCTAATCCCACATTGTGAGTTCTTGTACAAGTACTGTCTGCTTGTTTAATTTCCAGCTAAAATGAAAGGACTTACTTCTTTGCACATGGGAGAGTTATTATTTCAAATGTGTCGATCGGAAAAAAATTACTCCATCTCCCGCTAAAGGGAACCATGTGTGGATGCAAAGCAGTGGGGAGATGGTTAGCTTAAGCGGGAGATGGTTTCGCTGCAGTGGCCCGAGCGCTCATCGCGGCGCTTCACAGGAGAGAGAATGAGGCGCGCGCGCTCCATAATTTTCATACCGCAGAACTACCGTGGCGCCCCCAGCGGAGCATGCAGCTGTCACACCACCTGTCGTGCACGCCGCTCCGGATTTCTAGAGGAGAGAAAGGGGGGAGCGTAGGAGAGGAGAGAGAGGGGGAGGGGATGCGCTGTGGGGGTGTGGGACGCCACGGGAGGGACAGACAAAGCGCCCGCCATAAGTTGCTTCGCGTCTAAAATAGGCTGCTTTTGTACAAGATGCTTAAAGCTTTAGCATAGGAGAATTTGCTGATGGTCCTGATCATGAGGTGTAAGAATTCTACATCCATTTTGTGTTCAATTCATAGCTAACCTGTTTGCTTTGAAATGAGATGCCTATGCGCTTCCATGCCTTTAATTCCTCTATTACAGTAGCACTGTCACATTATGGCCCATAAGCGTTATTATTATTCATGAAATGTAACACTTACCCCATATGTTTCACTCAAAAGAATGTTCTTGTCACCCAAAAGGTTCCGCAGTAGTTTGAGTGCATGGCATGCGTCAAACATTACGAAAATTTCTTCTTGTTCATCCTGTGGGTTTGGGAATGATGTCCTTAGGTTTTCAAATGTGAGCTCATGCACGCGGCACCAAAGAAGCTTCACCATTGCCACGTTGGCCATAAGGCAGTCGCACACAATTGCAGTCACCTTGAGTCCACATTCTTGTATGCAGTGGACGGCTTCGAGGAGCAAGTTCTTCATAACTTCTCCTGAAAGTCCAGCGTTCAGGAAATATCCGAAGGGCATCTTCCATGGCGCTGCCAACCCTACCACCATGAATACCAGTGCCTGTGTAGCAAGGGGGATGTTGTCTGCATCGTGAGGTTCCTGACCGTTTCCTACATCTACAAACCGTATCAGTCGCCCACTTGAAAGGTCCAGTTCGCATGCCTTCTTGATGCTCATTCCATCAAGAAGGATGGAGCACAGGCGCTCTCATGGTGTGTCGTTTTTGTGCTGCTCTTTGAGTGCTGTTAGCACCTCAGCTGTGAAGCCAGGCCAGCCTCCAACAACTCTGAGCCACTACCGTATAGATTGCACGCTAGGCATGGCAAACAAAGAACTTTCATAGTCATATGCTCGAGGGGAGTAATAATGTAATGTCGTGGTATTTTTTATTGCGATAGCAATTATATGGACACTCAAAACCAGATTTCTGCCGTCGGCGTCGCCGTCGCCGTGAGGTTCCGTATGACGTCATTTGGAGATGAAATCGTCGCCGCGCGCCGAACGCTGTATGTGCGAGTGAAAGGGCGCGAGGGGCGCGTCTTTCACGGGGAGTGAACGCACGGCGGAGAACAAACGCGCGTTCTGCGCCATGCTCGCTTAAGGGCTGCAGAAGTAGGCGTCTCTTTTCTCCTTTACAATCACCATATATGTAGAGCAAACGCGCCTTCTTCAGACGCGCGAGAGGCCGTGGGGGAGGGGGAGGGAAGGGAGGCGACGTTTAGCTGCGGCACCAAGTGCCTATTTATATCAGAGGCTCCAGCAACAGTCACCAACGCCGCACGCATTTTGAGCTAACGCGGGCAAAACGCCGATGGCGTCGACAACAGTTCTGCGTGTTGTTGCTACCAAAGCCGCTCACCTTACTTCGTATGACATTGCTGTGTTGCTATCGCATTCATTGCTTCGCCCTTAGGGCGAAACTGTGACATTTTTTTCATTTATATACTGTACCTCCTGCCTCGAGGCTGCTCTGTGGCATTTTTGCGCCCATTATTAAGTATTTCGACTGGCAGGTTTCCAAATTGTTCCAGTTTTGTCTGTGCCTCTTCTGTAATCAGTGACTTGTTCCTCATTTCATCAATTGCGTTCTGCAGGGTACGGCTTCGCTCACTGTGTCGGTTTGTTTTTGCTTCAAGCACTTTTATTCTTTTTCTGGCTTCCTTGAGGGACCTTTCCAGCCGCTTTGCCTTGCTTCTAGGGCTTTCTTTTGAAGAGTATGTGTGGTCCAGGTGGTGAAGGGTTTTGACAGTCGGTCGATTCGGATACCCCTGGGGGGATGCACAGTCTTCACTTGTACCTAGCTCATCCCTAGCCTGCCTGCAGCCTTCTGATGGAATGCCTTGCACCTGCATCAGCATAGATTTCGCATCAGCTCACTCGTCACCTTCCTTACATTTCATGCTCACCTCTGCATGCTCGCTTGGTGTCTGAGTGTCGTTGCAGGCACTAGTGTTGGGGCCTCTTCAGCAGCAGTGTTGTCGACTGGTAGCACCTGCACGAGCTGAAAGACAGATGTTTGTCAATACACCTCTGACCTTTATGGAGAGTTGAACTTTAGTAAAATAATAGCCTTACTGATGAAATCAGCAGACTGCATGGCTTATGCATTTATTTTAAAATCCTTCTATTGCATTGTTACGGGTTCACTCACACTCCTTTTAATTACGGCATCTCCTGAAAGGATAGCACTCACCATGTGCATTTAGCCCCATTGTAGCCAGACTTGTACATAACCAATTGCTCATAATAAATTCTATTTTCTGGTGGTTTTGTAATTCACTAACTATTCTGTTTGCTTGGTAATGCTCGCTATATCTCAGAGACATTTTTCAGTAACCTAGTCACATGTAACCAGTTACACTAGTTTCAAAACAAACTGTAACAAGTAATTTATAATAGCATTCTCTATCTCTTAGGTGTGACTCTGAGGTGTTAAAAACTGCTGCTCAATTATTCTTTGCTCAGTTAACTGTATAGACTTCTGTGACATAAATGAAAGTTTTTTTGTCCATTGAACACCCATGTTTCTGTATGTCTGATAATATTGTAACTGTTTTCCTAGACTCTCATCCATCACCTGTAAATAAACACGCCTCATCCGTAACAATATACATCTATATTTGCAATTGTAATCTACAAGCAGTATTTTTAGGTCTAAACATTGTGCGACTTTATTTTAAATTACATATTTGGCCACCTTTTCAAGCAACCTAAAGATTTCCTGGTGTCCGTTCAAATTAGTCATTTGAGTCTATGTGGCTACGGAGTGAAGGGTGCTGGAAGGAGGTCCACCAAATGTTGCCTCACTAATTCAAACAGCAATTCTATGGCTCGAGAGCCATACAATTGTCTACGTCTAATGTTTATTCCGGGAATCGCCTATACACAATTTTTCAGTTTTTCACCAGCCCTACCGGGAGCACCTTATTTGAGGCCCGGCTACTATGTCATAGTGTACACTTCATAGAAGACCTAGATGCGAGCAACACAGCATTGAGCAACCAAAATCTTGTGCACAACGTGTTGGTTGATTACAACGTTGCCCATCCTTCCAGTGAACACATCGAGTGAGCTTCAAGTGTTGCTGCTGATGCCTTCACAAGAAATCCGAGGGTAGAAGACAAAAGACAATTTTAAAAAGCATATAACAATAGTGTAGTGTAGTATAGCAATATAAAAGATTGTGTTACTGAAGATCATCCGCGTGTGAAGGGTTTCAGTGGACGCACTGAAACAGCGAGGCCAGCTTGTTCTTTTTAGTGTATTTTTGGAGGAAAATATTGGTAAAGTAAGATGTATTAGTTTCTGTAGTTACTTAATGTTTTTGTAGGGCAGTAATTGGTCACTGTAGGCAATTACAATTTTGATTTAATTATAATTTTGTTTTTCTGTGATGTGTAGAAGTCTGATTGCAGCACCTATAAAATCGGCCATACAAATTAGGATTTTCTACAATACTGAAGCTAATGCTTCCTTGTTTTAATGAGCTCACATCACTACAGATTAATGAGTTCAACAAATAAGCCTTCAATATGTTGTTTTACAACTTACAATTTTACAATGTGCTTTAGAAATGCTCCTATTTACATGTTTGTGTTTGTAGTTGCATACTATATTAGTATGATACTTAGCCCTAGCTCTTCCTTAAGGAAATGTTTTTCTGGGGACGCATTTTGAAAACGTTCCACTTCAGTGATAGTTCACCTTTCACCTTCAGGCTCTCGCTCATTGGCTGTTTCTGTAAAATTGGATGAGGTGATTGGCTTGTTGAGCCTGACCTCATTCAATTTTGCTCAACCAGCCAATCAGCGCGTGCCTGAGGGTGAAAGGCGAACTATCGCCGAAGTGGAACGTTTCAGAATACGGCCCCTGGTTGTATATATTAGCCAGAAGCCTTTTCTTAACAGTCCTTGTATTTGAATTCCCCAACTATAAATAGTTCTTAGCTAAATTTAGTTCTCACCTAATATTATGTTATAAAAATAACTTTTTTAAAAGTCAGATGCCATTTGACCCAGTAATCGTGATACGAAACTTCAACTCATACTGTGCACAAGAATGATTTATATCTGCCTTTTATACGAATGTTTCAAAACATCCCAAGAGCAGTATGCGCCAAAAGTGACATCACAGGAATTACAGGATCTCTGCCCTTTGAAGTTAGGCCAGCCTTCTCGTCCTGCGGGGCAGCATGTATGCAGTGAGCCAGCATTATACGCTTCTGTGCCATCACTTCTTTTGCAACCTAAAGCATCCCCCTCACTTTCTTCAGAACGTGAATATGGTTCATGTGAGATGGCTGGGATGGGGTAATTTGGCAGTGCGGCCTCAGTGTATGCTTCATCTGGTGATTGGCACACGCATCACTAGCTTCACATCCCACAAGGTTACACATGCTGTTCCTGTGAAGTTACCAGTCGTATGAAGGCACATGTCATTTGGCATGTGTTTGCAAGTGTTCAAGTCAAAGGAACCTATAATTTTTGGTTGTGTGCCTGAGGGGTTGAAGCTTTATACCTTGGTTATTAGATTGGAATAGACATACAAAGAAAGAAAAGGGGACAAAAATTGTGTCAGTACTCTTCAGTATTCTTGATCCCATCAGGCAGTTTCTTCCCTGATAAGTTCATTCGCTTGAACATAGTGAGTTCGAGACAAAAACATAATGTGAAATCGTTACTGTGAACTCGAGGGGACTGCCATGTTTTGCTAGAACATTTATATTGTGCAACATATATTCATAAATTTTACTCTTTCTTGTCAGTTTTGCTCTTCGCTGCTGCTAATAATCTTTGTGAATTTCTTTCCATGTTTCTTTAGGACCTGAGGGAGACTGACGTTTTGGGATCTGCTACACCTTTCTCTTCCCTGGTATGCAGTGAAAATAAATTGAAAGTTGAAATGAAATAAACAGACATACTTCTACCCTTGTGTTGTCACTGGTTGAAACCAAGTCGGCACTGCCCCTTCACACAGTCGGCGTCGTTGTAGACCACCCCAAAAGTTCGATTACTCGAAGTGGGCAGAGCACAGAGCGTGACGTCTGGTTGGAGCAAAGCCTCTCAGACCCATGGCTTGAAGCCATTTTTGCAGGAGGATGGGATTGTCAAATGGAAACCTGTTTATGCAACACAAGAAGTGTAGAAAGTGGTCAGTCGTCATCATCACCACCAGCCTATTTATATGTACAGTGCAGGACGAGGGCCTCTCCTAGTGATTTCCAATTACCCCAGTCTTGCACTAGCTGATTCCAACTTGCGTACGCAAATTTCTTAATTTCATCACCTCACCAAATTTTCTGCCGACCTCGACTGCGCATCCCTTCGCTTGGCACCCCATTCGGTAACTCTAATAGTCCAACAGTTATATGCCCTATGCATTACATGGCCTGCCCAGTTCCTTTTTTTCTCTCTCTTAATATCAAACGGAATATCGGCTTTCCCCATTTCCTCTCTGATCCACACTGCTCTCTTCCCGACTCTTACCATTGCACCTAACAACTTTCGTTCAGTCGCTCTTTGTGTGGTCAATAGTGCAATGGAAACACTGCTGACTGCTTGCATAAAGCATTTTGTTTGCTACATAGTTGCTCTTCTACTGACTTGACAATCAAATTTGATTGAGGGTTTCCTTACACATTACTCGTTTATGTGCTCATTGAAATAGTTGTTTCAGGACATTTGAGAACACAAACTTACTTGTGGTAGGAAAGGTTGCTGCTTCCTGGCTGTAGTCTGCTGTTGCGAAACGGGTAAGTGCAAAGCCACGACATAACAGCTGCTGGCGCGCGCTTCAGAAAAAGCGGTACGTCAACATAAAATATTGTCACGTGCAACAGAAGGCTTTCAGAGCAAGAAGTACTGCACTGGCAGAGACGAGCACTGGCCAGGAAGATGGCTGTTGTTGTTGTTGTAGCCGACCCCAAAAACGAAAAACCTCTTCTTCTTCTCCCCTTGCCTGAATGCTGGCTCGTGCTCGCTGCAGCTCGTGACCTGTTGGCATTTGCCCCCTGTGAAAAAAACAGGCATCGTCCCAATGCTGGCGCTACTTGACGTAGGTAGAGGGAAAGAAAAAAGAGGGAACGAACATAAATTATGCACAAGTGGAGGGTGAGGGAGAGAAAAATAAAGTACGTCATAAAGTTGAGACGCTGTTGCACTATCGTGCGAAATAAGGTTTGAGTAATACAACGTGCACAATCTCCGAGTGGGGCCTTCGACGCTGGGGCGATATGGCACTATGCGGGAGAACCTCGTAGTTCACGTCCCTAACGCGACGCAGCACTTTGTAAGGTCCAAAGTAGCGACTGAGCAGTTTCTCGGACAACCCCTGGCAGCGCACCGGCGTCCACACCCAAACTTGATCGCCCGGGTGGTATTCCACTTGGCGATGGCGAAGATTGTAGCAGCGTGCTCCATCGTGCGAGTCATCCAGCGGGGTCTCGTATATTGGTCAACCAGCACAATGAATGGTGGTCGGCAGTAGCGCACCCAGGATCTCTGCCAGGGAGGGGTTGAAAGTTTGCCAATACCATCTAAACAGCACTAATTTCGATTTCTTCATGGGAAATTGTTAAAAAAATGCGCTTTTTGCGAGTGTGCAGACGATTGCGCGTCTTACATCTTAGTTGCAGTACTCAAATACGTAAGGAAAGAAAAGGAGTTAAACAAAAGGGGGGGGGTTCCAAACCCCGAATCCCCCCCCCCCCGTCGGTGTGCCACTGGTGGTCGGTCACTACTTTGAAGGGGCGACCGTTGAGGTAAGGCCGAAACTTCATGGTCACCCATACCACTGCAATGCACTCTTTCTCTGAGGTGGAATAGTTTGCTTCTGCGCGTGAAAGAGTACGGCTGGCGTAAGCTATCACGCGCTCTGTTCCCTCTTGGTGTTGGACCAGGATGGCGCCAAGACCTACGTTGCTGGCGTCGGTATGGACTTCAGTATCAGCGTCCTGGTCAAAGTGAGCAAGAACTGGTGGTGTCTGCAAACGCTCCCGTAGCTCGGTGAAAGCCGCGTCCTGCTCTTCATTCCAGACAAATGCTACATCTTCTCGTGTGAGGCGAGTCAGAAGTTCGGCAATCCTAGAAAAATTGGCGATGAAGTGGCGATAGTATGCGCAGAGCCCCAGAAAGCGATGGACCGCTTTCTTGTCACGAGGAACAGGAAACGAGGCTATGGCGGTGGTCTTGTCAGGGTCAGGTCGAACGCCATCCGCGCTCACAACATGGCCGAGAAACTTAAGTTCTTTATACCTGAAGTGGCATTTCTCTGGCTTCAGCATGAGGTTAGCGGCGCGGAGAGCATCCAGCAGTCTTCAGACGATTCAGGTGTTCCTCAAAGGTCGCCGAAAATACGACGAGGTCATCAAGATAAACGAGGCAAGTATGCCACTTCAAGCCGGTGAGAACAGTGTCCATCATTCTTTGGAATGTCGCAGGTGCAGAACACAAGCCGAAAGGGAGCACTTTGAATTCATACAGGCCATCCGGTGTAACAAAGGCAGTTTTCTCGCGATCTCGTTCATCAACTTCAATCTGCCAGTATCCGTTTTTCAAGTCTATAGATGAAAAATACTTGGCGCGTCGCAGTCTGTCGAGTGAATCATCGATGCAGGGCAGTGGATAAACGTCTTTTTTAGTCACGCTGTTTAGCTGCCTGTAGTCAACGCAGAAACGTAGCGTTCCGTCCTTCTTCTACACGAGGACGACCGGCGATGACCAGGGACTTTTGAAAGGCTGTATAACATCGTCTTGAAGCATCTCTTCGACTTGCGTATGTATCGCGTCCCATTCTTTGGCCGAAACTCGGTAAGGCTGTTGTTTTATGGGCGAGACATCGGTATACGTAATGATTCAGTGTTTCGTGATCGGCGTCTGACGCACCTTAGAGGACGAGGCAAAACATTCTTGGAATTGAAGCAGCAATTCGTGCAGCGCTATTTGTTGTTCCTCCGGTAGAGTCAAATTAATGTCTACTTTGCCTAGTAATGCCGTCGCAGCCCCCGGTGTCTATTGGAGAGCATTGTCCAGTGATGCCGACGTAAAACATTCAGCAATCTCTGTTATGGGGTAGGCGAGAGCGATGGCAGTGTGACGAAAAAGGTGACGGTACTCATTACTAAAATTCGTCACAAGCAGCGTAGAACGTCTGTCACGAAGCGTGACGAGGCTGCGAGCGGCGCAGAGACCTAGTGTGAGCAAGAGCGACATGTTGCCTTCAGCGACTGCCTCACCGTCCCGTAACTTGTCACACACAACATCAATGAGGACACTCGAACGCGGGGGTAACGTGACGTTGTTGGCGGAAACGCGAAACGTGCTGAGATGGCTGTATTCGGTTTTGTCTGCTGCTCTCTCTGTCGAGAAGGTCACGGTGCGCTCCTGCAGGTCGATAATAGCGCCGTATTCCCGTAGAAAGTCGATTCCCAGGATGATGTCTCGGGAACATTTGCGAAGTACAAGGCAACTGGAGAGAAACGTACGTCCACGAATGCTAACTCGGAGTGTGCATATACCAAGTGGGGTGACTACATGTCCGCCGGCAGTACGAATTTGTGTTCCGTACCAAGGCGTAACTACTTTCTTCAGGTGTATCGCTAGTTTCCGGCTCACGATCGAGTAATCAGCCCCTGTGTCCAATAACGCACTGACTTCATGGTGACCGTCGAGCACCACAGGTATATCCAAAGACAGTCGGCTTCCGAGTTCAGTTGTTGTCGAATCACTGCCGGTACCTGGTCGCGTCGCTGGGAGGCCTTGCTTGCGTCGATGATCAGCGGCCTCGCCCCCGAAGGTCGCTGTCTTTAGTTTTCCCGCTAGGGCTTGGCGAACACCCCTGCGCCACCACTGGGGAGCTCCGGGAATTTGGGGGAAATCGTCTCGGCGACCGTGACCGTGACTGCCGTCGCAAGGGCAGTGGCATGCGCTGTTGAGACAGGTATTCCTCAATGGCTCTTGGTGTTTCGCCTAATCTTGTCCTTGGAGAGTCGACGGCAAAACCCTGAAGTCCAAGGCGGCGATACGGGCATTCACGGTATACATGTCCGGCTTCGCCACAGTGATAGCACAGCAGTCGCCTGTCCGGTGTGCGCCAGACGTCCGATTTTCTTTGAAGCGGTTGGCGGTTCTCCAAGTGCTGGATCGGTTGCACTGATGGAAGTGTATCGTGAGGCGTGGGGCGCACGAATCGCGGAGAAGCAGGAATATACCGGCTTGCAGCTTCCGCGTATGATGCGTGCTGAAGCTCCTTCGGCACAGGTGGTGTGACCTCCAGCACAGGTGGTGTGAGCACAGGTACAGGTGGTGTGAGCTCGTCGCGTACCACTGATCGATGAGGTCATAGGGGGAGTCGATGTTGATGCTACCTCCGGCAGATCCCATCTGATCCATCGATGATGCGACGCTGATTTGCCAGTCGTACACTGCTGACCGCTGCTGAAGCACTTTTGCCATTGTCGTGGCTTCCGTTAAGAACTCGGCCACAGTCGTCGGGGGACTCCGAACAAGGCCAGCGAAAAGCTGCTCCTTAACCCCTCGCATTAAGTGGCGGAGCTTCCCATCTTCTGCCATGTCCGGGTCAGCTCGACGAAAGAGGCGCGTCATGTCCTCAACGTACATCATCACACTTTCGTTGGGCATTTGGATGCACAACTGAATGGCCCGCTCGGCGCGTTTACAGCGATCAGCATTGGCGTAACTTGCCCGCAGATGACGACAAAAGTCGCTCCACAACGAGAAGGGTTCGCGGTTCTCGTACCAGGTGCGAGCGCCATCCTCCAGGCTAAAGTACACATTCTTCAGCTTGTTCGCATCGGTCCACCCATTGAAATCAGCGACGCGTTCGAACTGAGCCAACCAGTCTTCGACGTCCTCAAGGATGGAACCATGGAAGACTTTTGGCATTTTCTGTAGCGTATAGTGAGCAGCAGTAGTAGTGCCTTCCATACCGCTTTGGTGCGTCGCTGATGTAGTCTCGGGAAGAGGTCCAAGCTCAGGGGGCAATCCTCGGACTCTTCGGCTGGCCCGGTGAACAGGTGCTGTCACTGTAGGCACAGGGCTACCAGGAGGCATGTAGGACATTTGCTGGGACTACCCCGCACCTCCACCAGTTTGTCAGGTGCAACAGAAGGCCTTCAGAGCAAGAAGTACTGCACCGGCAGAGACGAGCACTAGCCAGGAAAATGGCTGACCCCAAAAACGAAAAACCTCTCCTTCTTCTCCCCTTGCCTGAATACTGGCTCGCGCTCGCCGCAGCTCGTGACCTGGTGGAAATATAGTGAAGCATGCTCATAAGAGGCCACAAACGTCCCAGCTAGCACTGCAGCAGATGTGTTTAAAAGTACTCGAAGACGTTCAGCAATCGTGACAGCTGATGCAGCCTTTCGAAAGAGCGAGAGAGTTCGCAAGTGCGTAGCGTCTGCGAAAAAAGTTCACTTTTCCCGCGTTCGCAGTGAGCAGGCATCGTAGCAGACGACACTTGTAGCATTTCTCTCAAAGGCGCAACAATTTTCTCATAATACAAAATTTTTATTTCGATAAATATTTGATGAGTATTTTTTATATAAGCACATGCACGGTTGTTATTGCTGTTGTGAAACTAAATAATTAATTATTCAATGGCGCTAAATCAGGAACAGAATTGCAGAACGATGCATACCCTGGTGGTAAACCGTGCTTCACTCTCAAAGTCATACAAACTTTATACAATGTATTGTGCATTATATAAAACACAACATAAATAAAATTAAATCTTGCACGAAAATGTTTTAATACAGCTTCTTTTACTGCGCCGCAAGCAAACGCCACCAGTTTCAAGACAGAAGTCAATCCGAAGCCTGTACTTCCCATCATTCCCATGTAAGTTGAGGCGACGTTCAGGAGAGCCCCCGTAGACACTAGCGCCACTTTTCCCTCTAGGGTATTTATTTAGAAACTCTATGGCCATGCGTGTCCAGAATGGAACCTCAGGTCACGAAAGAGGACGCGGACTCTGATGTAAGCGTACGAGTCGGGATTGTGCCGATGTCACACAAACTACCGATGGTAGAAACAAAAGTATGCGCATTGGTTAAGCCTAAATTGTCGTGTTTCAATCCGTGAGCACTGTACATTTATATGCAATCACTCTGTAAAGAAATGACGGAATAGTTGTTATAACCTGCGGTGGGAAACTACTTTCCATAGTGCACTAAAGTAAGAGGCGTGGTGGCACCATAGAGAAGCTTACTTGCGTAAATTTTGGCCTGTGTACCGTATTTACTCGATTGTAACGAGTTTTTATTATTTCAAAATGAAATGTTTAATATTATACATTCTCAAACTCAAATGCACCCCTAGCGTAGACAACATAATGACAAGGCCAGTTAAGCAAATCGCCGATATTATCGCCTGTCCCCTGGCGCATATTTGTAACGCCATGCTGACCTCTGGTTCTTTTCTGATGACATGAAATTAGTCCGAGTCAGTGTGATCTACAAGGGAGGTAATAGAAATGCAAGCCAAAGATGTAATGGAAGGGAAAGTTTGCTTGGGCATGAGAAGTTCATGCGAGATGGAAGCCAGATCAAAAAAAGTTTTTCTGAAACCCCTTCTCAATGGTCTGCATCAATTATGCTACACAGACAGCCTTGCACTGAAGTTGAACTTTGTATACATACACACAAATGCAAGCTGTTGTGATAATCAGTGTGTGGCAGAAAGCTTGTTTCTTTTTGCATTCTGAACAAGATTTTCTATTTCATTTAAATTTTAAGTGAAATGCATTCCCTCCCCCTCCCATCCTTCTCTTATGAGAATAGTTTAGTGAACTTCAGTCACTCCAGGCCGTTTATGCTTTGTGTGAGTGGTAAGAGAATAAACTGAAAGCATGTAGAATGTTGCAGATGCCTCTAGTGTTCTTTATTCACAATACGTTGCAAAGCATATACATACAGCACATATGGTGAAATGACTTGCAGGATAACAGTCGGTAAGACAAAACAAGAGAGCAGCAACTACTAAAATGAGCTGCCACTTGCGCTGCTGTCAGATGCATCAGAACCAGTTGCCGTTTCAGATGGCTGCTGTCCATTCTCATCTTCGGAGGCACTTGTCTTCACGAGGAACCTTGAAATTTCTTTCTGCCAGGGTGGAGTTGGCCGTGGGCAGTAAGGGTTGCCACCGCCATACTTATCTGAAATTTTGACAAAATTTGGATTAGTGAAGCATTGCTGTTCAAAGCACCTACTTGTGCGAGCAAGAACAGGTTGATTGTGATGTGAACAACAGCCTTGTCAGGCAGATGTACGTGGCTGAACAAAATTTTTAAACAGCCGCTGTGCACACTGATAACCAAAAGATCACTATTCAGCGCAGATTCTTGCCAAATTCCTATTTCCAAAAGTGGTAAAGAGCATTTAATGCAAAAGTCACTGAATATTATGTAGGACACTGTCTATAATTTTCAGATGCCAAGTGGTACAACGGCAACGTTACTGATAAGTTAACAGGGCTGCGATGCAACAAATTTCACAATCGGGCTGTTTCATATAGGCTCTGGTGTTTACAACTATGTAATACCGTAACCGGTGCCATTCACACCGCCACGAAGTCGGCGCGTCTGTTGAATATAGGCGTTAGACTGAATATATACGACGCAACTTATTAAACCATGTACTACCCAAGTTTGAGGAAAAACTGTTGGAGACAGACAGACTGGAAAGTGTGAAGTATCCCACGAATGCAATGCTACTAGAACTAAATGGGATGAAACGCTCATAAGCAGTGATCGTTGGACAGAGAGAGAAAAAAGGTAAAGGAAAGACAATGAGGCTAACCAGAGGTTATCTCCGCTTGGCTACCCTGTACTGGGGGAGGGGTAAAGGGATGCGAAAGGAGAGAGAAAAAATATGTTAAAATAAAAAAAACGAAGGAAGTAAAAGAAAATCACACACAAAACAGAACTGTCTCTGTGGGCACCGTCACGCAGTCTGCGAAAGCGTTCTCGTGTTGCATAGTGTCAACGTTCCATCTTACGTAACACAGTGCAGTCACAATTTGTCACTGAGTCCGGTGTCTTAAGTAACGCAGCAGTGCGTTCGGGGCGGCTTGCGCTTTTGTTTGTGTAGGCCAGTTTCGAAGGATGTTCTTTTCTGTTATTGGGCGGTTGTGCAGTTGATCTATCATCGCTGAGAGTGCTGCTCTGCGGGTTGAAACGAGGGCACTCACAAAGAAGGTGTGCGATTGTTTCGTTGCACCCGCAGAATTCACAAAGTGGGCTATTGGCCATTCCGATAAGAAAGGAGTACGCATCTGAAAATGCTACTCCAAGCCATAGACGGACTAGAAGCGTGCAGTCCTGTCGTGGAAGGTTGAACGGAATACGGAGCTGTAAATTAGGGTCCAGGGCATGAAGGCGTGCATTTGTGAAATCAGATGAATTCCACTGCATCAATGTTAGCTCACGCGCAAGCGCAGAAAGTTTTTTCGCTGCGTTGGCTCTCGAAAGAGGAATGGCAACGCAGTTGACACCGTCATGAGCATATCAGGCCGCTGCGTCCGCTCGATCATTGCCATGTATGCCACAGTGACTAGGCAACCACTGATATATCATACCCTTCATCAACTATGCGATGGTGTACTTGTCTGATCTCTGCGACGAGCTGCTCATGTGATCCATGGCGCGGTACTGAGAGTAAACTCTGGAGGGCTGCCTTGGAGTCACACAAGATTGACCATGGATGGGGTGGTTCCTCCAGAATGAAATGAGCCGCACAGAGGGCTACCAGTTCAGCCGCTGTCGTTGATGAGACATGTGACGTCTTTAGCTGTATCTTGACGGATCTTGCTGGTATCCTCAAGACCATCCTCACCATAACGGTGAGGATGGTCTTGATGCAGGCATGTAGTTCGATGGCAACAAGGTACGATTGGCAGCAATTATACGACTAAAAGTTGTGTGTGGCCTTTCTGTAGGTGCCCCATGATTTTATTCCCGCTGGGCAGAAATAAAAAGTGCCACGTAACCTGCTGAAATGACCGTAAATCTCGACCAGTGAGCCGGGGCTGTATTATGTAACGATTTGAAATTTTCGTTCTTTTTGACCTGCCATCGCTGGTTTGCATGACACTAAGTCTCCGTTACCGGCCACTCGCTGTCACAGGTGATGAACGAATAGAATCGAAGGAAAAGTATTCTTTTATAACATGGCCACTGGATATGGCAGACCACAGGCAGAAACCGCGCCACATAAACCGAAGGAGCGCACCTGTATTTCATCAGTGCTCATGCAACTATTACCAACATTAATTTAAATGCCGAAAACAACTCGGCGAGAAAATATGACGGCGCTCAAACGTCCACACGACTTCTCTCGTACTCATCAACCCAGCAATGCACTGCTACGCTTTTCAGCCGCATATCGCGCCACATACCTCCTTTAGTCTTTCGAGAACTCGGTGTGCTGGAACTGGCAGCTCCGGGACTGCTCAAAGTTTTCCTGAAGGACTTCGCACCAACAGCTGCGGAAGAGATATGATACGCTGTTGTCCGAAAACCACCTTATCTGTGAACAGTGCAACCAGCTTGTTCACGGTGTTCATACTTACCTCGGCTGGCAACGTCGGCCTTCGTTCGCACCATGGCTACTGCGTTGCGTTAACGCTTGGTAATGCCTGTGAGTGGCACAAAGCCTCCCTCGAAATTTTTACCGCAGGAAAGCGCTCAACGCTGAATAGCGTTATCCCTACCGCGATCGCCCGCGCCGAAAGTAGCGCGAAACTACCGTAGCGAAACTTTGCGCGCGTTTTGACGTACAACTATTCTGCATGTTTCTTTTTTAACTTCTGTTGTAAACAAAAATTGTAACTATGAGGACTTAAAATTTCTATAGTTCATTTTAATTATAAGCAAACTTTATTAATACCTATAAATAATTATTTTAATTTACTGCAGAGCTAAGAAAGATGTCTGCTACCATTTGCATTTGCATGTCCCGAGTGCGCATGCGCCGTACCCTACCGGCGAGCGCCGGAAACGTTTTGTACGGCGTCGGTGGTTCGTGCAGCTGACGACGCACGCGTATGCAGCATAGTCGTCGAGGACGCGAACTTATTGTCGGCGCTGTGCCGGTTGACGACGCGGTATTTGCGCTGTGTTTCGGTAGAAACTTCAGCTGTTCACAGCGATATTCGGTTAACGTCCCGTAAATCACAATATGTGCCGACACGACACCGATGCCAGTGAGAAGTCGACCTCACGCTGGCGCCAACGCTCGGCCGGCTGTAGTTGTGATACTGTGCCAGTGGGAGACCTATATTGTCATACAAGTATGACGAAGAAGCGGCCGACGACAGCAAGTGATCGTAGTGTGATAAGCTTTCATGCCGACGACGCCGACAAAACCAGTGTGCTGATCGCCGTGCGAGCGGCCGCCGAGTGAGAACATCGCACCGACAACGTGAATATCGCCGCAAATACGCTCGTGTATGTATTTATTGACGCTCAAATTGAGTCGAAATGTGCTTCCGACGCTGATATGCATGATTTCCAGCCCTTTACAGCCCTCCGCAACAAGTTTGAGGCGGTGTCGATCTCGTTCAGGCAGCTACAGCGTACGAGTTCGTCCGCTACCGGCGGACCTGAAATATAGGATAAGAAAGTACGACGAAGGAAACTGCTTATATAGGTCCGTACTGACCTTATCGATTTGAAGTGAACCACTCTTAGCATAGTACGATGCACACACAGAGTGTGGGAAGCGGCGACATGGCGCAGTGCTAATACCGCGGTACAGGCACCGTTCTTGAACGAAGGCTGTCGGTCGCAGTCGCCGACGCTTCCATGAACGAAGTGCAACTACTAGAGTGTATTTTTACGCTGCCAGATTTAGTAGTTACCGATAACACAGTTTGCCTCTTATGCCAAACAGGCAACAAGTGATGGCCCTTTCGATACTGCATCGTAAGCAACAACACCGCTCGTTGCCACGCGAGTACGGCAGGCATCGGCATTTTCGCGTGCCAGTGCGACTAGGTGGTCGTTGTAGCCGTTTTCCATGTTCCCGTGACGTCCATGCCTTCTCGTCTCAGTGTGATCGCTTGTGACATGTGCATGAAAAGTGTTCATATATGCTTTGAACATTTCCTCATTTCGTGTGAGCGGTGCACGGTTTCTGCTGTACTTGAAGAGAACAGCGAGCGGTGGCCGTACGCGCGCCGATGCAAACAAATGCGCCGTTCTTGCGTTGCATAAATACTCTAGGCGCAGTGTCACCCCTTCAAAGAGCTATGGCCACTGTGGGCAAGACTCAGCTATAAAGGCAGTTTTTATCATCCTACTAGCGTACGTTAATTCAGTGCAGATGAGTTGTCTTACGAACACACGAGCTTGTGAATTCGTTGTAAATGTCCATGCACCTTGACTTGCTGCGTTTAGCAAAACTTATTCGTGTATTCGTATTGCTGCCAGCGCAAGATCAATCTGGAGCAGCTGGAGTCGAGCTTGAACAGTAGCCAGCAGGTATCGGAACAGGCAGTTCCTGATAAGGAGCGGTCGAACATCGCCATGACGCAGAACGCATCGTGCCACAAGCAGCGTTTCGTCAACCTGTGCACAGCCGGGAAGGACGGTTGCGCGACGTCGTGTTGCTCCCGGCCGACACCCGTGCGAATGTCAGGCTCACCGCCACGCGCTCATCAACAACTGTCTCCACTGCGGCCGCATCGTCTGCCGAGAGGAGGGGTCGGGCCCACGCTTCACCTGCAGCAATTTGGTGAGTCATCAAAATGCCACACTCTTCTGATGCTATGCCCACTGTTTTACAGGGACAGATCAGTTATGGGCCCTTTCTCCATGTTTAGATGTAGGATGTGCCTAATGGATGTGACAAACACAAACGTAATATATATATATTACAAGGTTTACTAATTTAAATCGGGGTTCCTCCGAGTAAAAGCCAGGCGCTGTAACTAAGAGCCAAAAAGCACCTTGGTCAACATTAAGCATCTTATTAATTGACGAAACATTGTATTGGAGAAGATGCGCTGTGAGGAGCAGAATCTACAGCCTGTGTAAGAGGCCATGTGCAGCTTTTAGTAATCTTTCACAAAGCACTTCACATCTGTGCAACAAGAAGCATTGTGTCTGGCACTTGCAATTGGCCTCTTCATTTTCTAATTCCATGCATTCTTTTGGCAGGTGTGCACGAATGAAGAAAAGGAGATCCTGTCTCGTGATTCCAAGAAGAGCCACCAACTTAGAAATAAGCTCATGAACCAGACTGTTGATGAAAATCTTGCTAACGCCATTGAGCATAAGAACCGACTTCTCGAATATGATTGTACCTCGTGAGTTACTGCTCATTTCAATTCTTATGGTGTCAATGTGTACTACATGTCATTTGTGCATATACTGCCAAAGCAGAACCCCTTCATAACAACTATTTGTGTGCTACCATAATATAGCATGCTGAGTGCAGTATCATGCTTGAGGTCACGTTTCAGCATTAACCTTCTCCAAAATAATGGTAAGCACTACGTGCAAAGTGCTTGTTACATGATGTTCCTGTCATGAAAACACAACAAACTTGGTTGCGTATTCACACCTGGCAATGGGCAAACAAAAACATGTGACATGAGACAAGCAGGAAGGAAAGGCAAAAATTTGTGACAATCCAGATTTCTCAGACAAAATTTGTTGTGAATGAACTATTTGTATGCTTAAAGTAAGTATGTGCTGGTTGTTTAATTTTGAGCATTGCCACCAAGTAGCACTGCTTGTTAGAGAATATAGTCAACCCCCGATAATTCAACACCTGTGGGACTGCAAGTTTTCGTTAATTTATCCAAAAGATCAAATTAATGAACAAATTCAAAAATGTTTCGTTACTTTAAGTATCCTATTGATGACGGCAGACAATACTTCAATACAGTATTACAAGAACTGTGCATGTTGTCGTCGCTCAATGATGCACAAACCTCAACGCTATCATCGACGCTGACAAAATTTTCAAAAGAGACCACCCAGGGCACAGTGCAAGTAGTCATCAGCACTGCTGGATAGGTTGCCGTTGTCGCCTAGGGAACCAGTAGCACTGTCTTTGAATTTCTTCTCTTTTCAAGCTTTTAGTAGCTGCTGCATGCGTGAAAGAGCGCCAATGCTTTGAGATTGATTTTTGGATGTTTTTGCATGAGGGAGTGAGGTGCTTTTGCATTCAAACTGAGCAAGTTTTCCTTCCATAGCAATGTGTGGTTTCTCGCCGGGAATTCTCAGTGTGCTTGAAATAAGTAAAAAGTCTGATTAACCGAGATCAAATTATCAAGAGTCGACTGTAGTAACTTTTTCATGCACCTACATTGTATTTTCACGGTGCGTCAGATTTAGGGTGAGGGTGTACAGAGTAAACTACATTTGAACAGGTAGCAAAGTCCTCAGACACAGAACTCAGAAGTGCTATAAGATGACGCTGATGCTCTAAACTAACTGTAATACCTGTGAGCGCAGCATTTATTTTACTGGGCCGCTTCATTGCTGCTCCAACTGAAGGTTGTCTCATAGCGTATGCTGAGTAATAAGGCCTGCACAAAATATATTCCTCTTCAAGACGCAGTGATCAACAATAATGAACTATCATTTGCAGTAACATAGATATACAAGAATATCAATGAAGAGATCATCATCAGCCAACGATGGAAGAGATCATTTATGCATAAAACACGGTACTTTCATAAACAAGGCTATCACAAAGGCACTGACACAAGCATTGCTCAAGGCCCTGTATTATTGACTGATTTAATCACATTTGGCTCCGTGATGGCAGTAGTCCTTGCCATTTTCTCCCACTACTTGGGTTCAAGGCAACATTAAGGGAAGTGCCAAAGACAATGCCATTGTGTATATCTTTTGCCCGCCACGATAGCTTAGCAGCTGTGGTGTTGCGCTGCTGAGCTCAAGGCGGTGGGTTCAATTCTGGCTGCAGCAGCTGCATTTGAATGGGGGCGAATTGCGAAGACGCTTGTGTACTTAAATTTTAGGGGTGTGCGAATATTCGAAACTTTCAAATAATGAATCAAATAGTGTCCTATTTGATGCGGTCTTCGAATCGAATATTCACTTTTTGTAAATGTGAATATTTTTATAATGCCTTCTGAATATTTCAAAATGTCAACTGCGCCCAATTAAACATAAATTTGGAGCAAAAGTATGGTAAATATTAACCCTCGCTAGCATAGTATAGACATAAAACATGAGAACTTGCGCAGTGGAGCAGCCTACATCTTTTAGGTAGCCATACTTTACAAGCTGTATATACAGCGATCATTTGCATTCTTTGAAGAGCCCTGTGCACGCGAAGAAACTACTTGTTTGCTCCTAATGCTTCATTGCTGCTTTTAATAAACGCTTCATAACATACTGTGTAATGATAGAGACTTGCTAACTTTGAGAATACTAGGATGTAAACATATTAATTGTGATAACGACTGTTCATTATTTGCAACTTATTTTAAAACTATTCAATATTCTACTTGATTCGATTCACTTCTGGCACTATTCAATTCGTGTTTGATTCGGTCTCAAAAAGCACACCTCTATTAAATTTAGATGCATCTTAAGGAACCCCAGGTGCTCAAAATAATCCGAAGCCCACCACTATGACATGACTCATCTCATATCATGCTTTTGTCACGTTAAACCCCTCAATTTAATTTTAATTTAATTCTGTATATTTCCAGTGAACTTAAGGGGAAAGTTGAGGGATATGCCTCCTCAACCCCACTCCTATTGTAGAATTTTTTTTTATTCTCACCTCCCTGCCTTTTGACCTTAAGAAGCAGGTTTGTCATGGTACAGGTAGCACACACCTTGCCATAGTTGCCCTTCAGCCCACTACGCACATGCTTAGTGGCAGCAGTGGTTTAGTGCATGGGTTCTCAAAGTGGGTTCCGCAGAACCCTGGGGTTCCGCAGGCCCCTGCTCGGGGTTCGGCGAGCCACTAATAAATTTTCTGTGGTCCCGCGCTCACCAAATAAGTGGCTAAAATGGCGAACAAGAGGTGTGCTCGATCCACAGAACTTCCATTACCCATGGCCGAGTGTCAAAAAGGACATCACAGCGCGTAACGGCAGTACACGAACAGGGCAATAAATCCGCCAGCAGCTTGTAGCCACCCAACCTTCGAAAACAGGCAGCGCGCCTAAGCTTTCGCACTTGAATCTCGGAGGCCGTAACTTACCAACATGCGCATTTCTCCCGTTTGTAGATAGGGTAGGTGCCGATAGCGTGCGCACTGACGTATACATCGGAGGAATAAAAAAAAATAATGCACAGAGCACCACAAATGCACGCCGCGAATGAGCAAAAACGGTGCTAGCGTCCAAAAACGAAGCGGCGCAGTCCGCATCGCTAGGGTCCTCAGCGGAAATCGTACGCGATACGTGACTGACAGGAACGCCGGAATGTTTTGTGCTTATTTGTGCCCTCAAAGCCCTTATTGTTGTGTTAATCGCCATGCGTAACATCGCGTTGGTGGCTAGCCGCGTGCTTCCATAAGTGCGTAGTCGCCATCTGTGATCGCGTCGATAGCCACCACAGTTTCATCTGCAGCGGTTGTGGCAAACAGTGGTTTTGTTTTGACTCAGTGCCCGCGTCGGCTTCGTGCCTTCATAACTGCATAGTCGCCATCCATGATCGCGTCGATAGCGACTGCGGATTCGTCCATACTTGTTGCAGCAAATGGTAGTTCCGTTTTGACTTGGTGAGTGCGTCGGCCACCTGCCTTCTGAACCGCAAAGTCGCCGTCTATGATAGCATCGATAACGGCCGCGGTTTCGTCAGCAGCGGTTGCGGCAAGCAGTAGTTGTGCTTTGACTCAGTGCAAAAATGTCAAAGATTAAGAGCACCGGCTACATCTTGATGGACGAACAATTTGTTGGCGACCACCTTCCTAGTGAAAAAATAACTGGATGTGTGCACGGTAGTGAAAAGCGTGTCTGCAGATAAGACGCGCGCCGCGGCCGCGCTGCGAAGGATGTTGCGAGGCCTTCGCTGCTGCTAGCCCTTAATCAGTCATGAGATGACGAGAATTTCAGCTTCCTCACTGCTTTTGTGCAAAATAGAAACAAGATTTTCTGATGCATTCCGTAAATAAAAGCGTGTTGAAGTAGCAAGTATTCATTTATTCTTTTCTTTATACTCTGGATAATTCGACATTAGTTTAATAAGGACATTTTAATTTGGGGAGGGGGACGGGTTCCTTGGCGCTTCATTAAGCTTAGCAGGGTTCCCCGGAACGAACATGCTTGAGAACCCCTGGTGTAGTGAAAGTCTATTGGTTCTGTCTCAGTAACTTCTCAAAATGGTGCGTACTCAGAGCGATGCATTCTTTTAACAGAAGAACATTCAAATGTTTTGCTATGGGCTAAAAGCAACCCTTTGTATCTGTGAACACGTCCTCTCAAGCTCTCGTTATGGCAGTGACCAGTCTGCCTTGTGTCAGTACAGAATATGGCTGGATCAGAAACCACAACTGCAGTGTAAAATGCAAGTGTAGTTGCTCTATTTTGTTAGAAGTCCTTAGCATGCATGGGGATTCTCTAATGCTAGAAATTACAGAGCCAGAAAAGGCTGCATGATGCATGCATCAGCGCCCTTCAGTAGCATTGTGTAGGAAGAAATTATGTTTTCCTGAAAAGCTAATCAAAGAAACACCACTTGATTCCTCATGGAGGTTACAGATGTAGTGTGCGAAAGCTTCTTTCAATAAAACTTGCAAGCAGAATCCTAGAAAAATAATTTTTCATCATCAGTGAAAGTGTCCTTGGACAATTTTCTAAAAACTCCTTGGATTAAAAATTTCACTAAAGCAATTACTTTACAGTCAAGGTACTGTCACAGCAAAATGAAATGTGAACTGCGTAGTACGTGGTTTTCGGTATGGGCTCTACTGTCTAACGGTGCTTATGAAAAACCGCTGCACATGTGCAATTAGCTACAGGGCTTACAACTTCACATCTTGCTCTCATCTTATCTAACCTTTTTAATTCAGGTTATCAGTATTCTGATATCATACCAGTGAAGTGATACAAGCCTCTGCTTTCCTTCAATGCTTGTCGGTGGACGTGTTGTTTTGGACAGGAGGCTGAAGAATATCTCTGTTCACTCGCATCCATGAAGGGGCATTGTAGAAAAGCAGAGACTTGAAGTGCTGATATTAAAATGCTGTTAAGCTGAGTGACGGTTGAGAAGATGAGAGTAGGAAGTAAAGCCATGGACTTTGTTAGATGGTGCAGCATGCACTGAAAGCCATGCACTCTTCTGTTCACATTTCATTTCATTGTGGTAACATTCCAGTGTCAGTCAGTACTGAAAAACTAATGTTCATGTTTCTAGTCATTATGCATGTAAAAATGTTCAAGCTCCCGACCTCTTTGTAACATTTTCTTATTCTCACAATTGTGGTGACTATTCTTGCAGGGAACGCTGTACACGAGTAATAGATAATGCTGACTACTACTCCTCTGACAGCAAATAGCTTACACTTGAGCAACGAGAAATGATTCGTAAGAAGAAACAGGAGCTGTGCGCAGAGCAGCATGCTTCAATGCTTCAAGACGACAACAGAAGGTTCGTTAACTTTTCAAGAAAAGTCCAGAGTTGTGGCAGTAGAATCTGCACTGGCCTCTGGCTTTCAGTTGTGTCTATCTGACATTGTAAAATCTGCTATGATATCATTAAATTCCTGCCACAGTAGCTTAGTGGCTATGGTATTCGGCTTCTGAGGTTGTGAGCTAAGTGATTCCCCACTGTGTCGGCCATATTTTGTTAGAGGTGAAATGCAAAAACACTCATTTACTTATATTGGATGCATGTTAAAGAACCCCGGGTGGTTGAAATTAATCCAGAGCCCTCCACTACAGCAGTCCTCATATCCCATGGTTTCCTATAGCACATTAAACACCATAACTTTTTTCTACGCAGGCATACAACCACCAGACAATGCCATGCTGAGAATACAAATGCATCATAATAATGGGGGCTGCATGTCTTTGTCACTTTTATATAACCTTGTGAAAAAGCTGAACTTCATTTGTTTCAGGTGACGCTAGATTTTGCTGGGCGCCAAGTGGTGAAGGAGGAGGCACAGCATGCCAGCATCCAGAGCTTGTTGCAGTCACTCGTAGCACCTATGGCTGAAGCAAATATCAACGACCGTGTGTGTAGAGAAGTAGAATCCACACACTTTATGGATCCAGCTTTGGATATGCCACCTCCTGAGGTATGTGCACTTGAAAGATTAAAGGCAGTGAAAATTCACTTTGCTAAAAGTTGTCAGAACCATTGCACCATCTTTACTAGTTGTGTTGTGAGTTATGCTTTCTATTTTTTCCGTTTAGATTGTTTTAATCGGTGTCCTGCTAGGGAAATATCATTCTACAACAGTGAAAGGGTTGGCTGTCCTCCCAGTACGTTCTGTCGTCGGGCGTTTTACTGTAATATTTTGGAACTCGCAATCATCTGCTTTGTTCTGCAGTATATGCCAACCAGAGCCCTGCGTGCACCAAAACGCAGCCGTCTAATGGGCGAGAATAGCCTGCTGTGCACCTCAAGCACTGACCAAGTCCTCAGCTCTCGCATTTAGGATCGAGCACTCATGGAGATGTCTGACGATGGCTTTGCCCTCTCTGTGCAACAACCATATGCTGGTCTGCTAGTGGCCGGCATCAAAAAGTATGATGATGTTCTGTAGCTCAGTGTTTTTACACTGTGTTGAATGTGACGAGGAATCTATTTGATTTCTAAAACGTGTAGCTATACTGAAATCATCTATTTTCACGAATTCCTTGTCTGGCAACTCAGCTTTAGTTCTATTGCTGCAAGAACCAGTCAGCAACCACGGTAGCCCAGTGGCTATGATGGCATTGCGCTGCTGAGCTCGAGGTCACAGGTTCGATCCAAGCTGCAGCAGTCACATTCCAATAGGGGTGAAATGTAAAAACGCTTGTGTACTTAGACTTAAACGCACATTAAGAAACCCCAGTTGGTCAAAATTAATCTGGAGTTCCCCACTACGGCATGCCTCATAATCAGATTGTGGTTTTGGCACTTAACACCTCAGAATTTGGTATTATTATAATATTTTTGCTTTGAATTATGGCATTGTTTAAAAGGCATCTTTGCCTTTGACACTGATCTGCCATGCCAGAGACCGAGGACTGTCTCTTCATGGAAAAAAAAAATGTTGTGAGCTTGTGAAGTAAATCAGCAAGTTAGCTTTGGGAACACTTGGCTAGTTCTTGAAAAATGAAATTGTAGATCTCTTTTTCTACCACCTAAGTGAGTACCTAATGTATTAGCACCACTGCAATACTGTTTGGTCTATTGGCCAGCAGTGTACTGCATGAAAATGTCAGTTTTGAAATGCCCTCTCCCAAGAAGCAGGTCACATTCTGTGGTTGGACAGCGCACATCCGAGATCAACCACAAGTTGTCACAAACTGATTCATTGATAGCATGCGCATAATGTCATGGTCACATTGCTTTTCTCCTCACCTTCTAACCCTACGCATTCGAGCCGCGCATGCTTCATCAGCAGGATAGCACGACAATGATGTCGACGCCAATGGCTTGAATACGCTTCAAGTATCCATATAATTGCTATCACAATAGAAAGAAGTTTGTTAAACTGATCGAACAATACATATAGCATTTACGGCTATCCTAACGAGAGAGATGTAACCATGTCCTGAATTGTGCACTCCCAAAACTGAAGAACCATGGGTTACAATTTGCTGGGAATGTGAGCAATACTTATGGACTAAGCTACACATACCAGACCACGGCCAGTATAACGTAAAACTGTTCCAAGCTGTTTTTATTCCAAATCTGCCATTAGCCTTCCATGATAAGCCGAAAGGGCTCGGGCTCCACCTAAATGGGATGTGCCTGAGCCACTCTGATCTATCATGCAAGGAAAAATGGTGGATTTGGAATAGTTTTACATTATACAGTCGAACCTGGATATATGGAATCTGAAGGGGAACATAAACAAGTTCGATATATAGTTAATTTGATATATAAAATAATAAGCCCACAGGCAAACGGCAGCATATCGATTGGTGCATCCGAGGGCCGCTAAGTTACTGCACGCAACTCGGAAAAAAAGCAAGCAAACTTTAGTTACCTGTACAAATTACTGGACCACTTTAAACTTCCTTGCAAAGTCCAAGTTAATTCTTTTCTTTACATTTGCAGTGGCCATCACTTGCGGAAAATGAACTTGCGAATAGGCACTCTACCCACACGACGACGCCATGAAAATCGGAAAGAAGGAATGTTGACGTTTGAGGTAGCATGCGGGCTAGCCAAACAGCTTGACGTGGCTCAGCTGACTGCACATTCTCTTCTCCACCGCCAGGTGCCAGAAAACCTCAAAGTGCACAAAGAGGTGCTCTTTCAGGTCTTCAGCGCGGCGCCGCTTTTGATATATCGAATGTGCTCGTGAACAGGCATTCTATATACGTGTGCACCATCCCTATAGACCTTTTCATCGGGCAAGGAGGAAAAGGCACGCGACAAGCCTTTCCTCCTCTCTGGCTTGTGCGAGCCGGCGCGGTGCGGCTTGAATGTGTTGCCGGTCGCGCGCTGCGGAACGATTTGGAGGTGTTTTAGCTAGTTCTGAGTGCAGTTTACGGGATGTCAGGTCTTACGAGGTCATCAAACAACCACTGTGTAGCCTTTAGGCGCAACAGTAGCTACGTATCTACAAATTTCTCGTGGGTATGCAAAAATGCGACATGCATGATCAGCCGCGGTGTATGTGTTGTGAACTATGTTGGATGTATCGGTTTTCACTCAACGAAGACTTGTTGTAGAACATTTCTATCAGCCACCGGCATCATTCTCACCCATTTTAAGTCTAGTAGACTTCAAATCACGATGTCTTCATTAGCCTCCTGCAAGAGGCCGAAGGCTCTGCTCAACACAGCGAGCACTGCGATTGGCAATTAAACCAACATGATACACGCAAACTTCGTGCTCCAATCGGCATTGCCTTTTTGCCCTGTAAGGCTCAATATACAAAGGGGATCGTATAAAGGGAATCCAACAGCTATTTGTAAGGACACAATTTCCATAAGATGGGTGAATGCGTCGTAGATGACTTAACTTATGAGACTGAAAAAAAAAGAGTTCATATGTCCTCCTTTTGCGGCAAAATGAAACAGAACACGGGATAACGACGAAATAAGACTTCGCATGATCGTGCCGCATGCTTGGACCACTTGGACCATGCGCTATATACAGTGTAGACCGCTTATAACATAAGTCGCCGGAGTTGCGAATATCCGCACTGTAAGTGGTACCGCACTATAACCAAAGCAATAATTTTCAAGGCTCGCACATATGCAAAACATGTGCCCCGAGCCGTCACGCGTATGCGACAGTCGAGGAATGCGGCTAGAACGTTTGCATTCAATTTACAGTCGAATCTCGTTAATTCGAACCAAATCACGCGGCGGCGCCTCCGACCGGCATTGCGCCGGCACCGCCATAGGGTAAAAGCTTAGGAGGGACCCCTCAATGTCATGCGCGAACAAAACAAATAAAAAGCAAGGAAAAAAAACGCGGCAGAAATTTCACCCTCTCTCAAATGGCAAGGTCGCCGATACTGCGTTGCGCCGGAACATGCGTGTACGTGCCGACATCTCAGCCACGCTACCATAGCCACGCGTAGGAAATGGCAGTGAACCCTTCTTTCTCCTTTATGCTTTCTCTATTTTCTAGTCATGTGTTGACCTTGCACGCTGCGGCTATGGCGCAGAGGGAATCAGCAGCGCTGTCCCAGGCCGGCGATTGCCCGCTTCCCGATAACGGCAGAAAATGAAACATCGGGGAGCTGCCGCCGGGCCGGCTGTAGCGGCGGCTCCTGCATGGCGGCGGGCGTGCACGGTGACACTCGAAAGTGAGGGAGCTACAAGGGAGGGCGAGGGGAGCCACCTAAGCGGCGGAGTTGCCGAGGCGAAATCTGCTTCCTTGCCGCTCTCCTCCCTCACATTCCATGGTCTCTGCGTGCGGCCTTCCCCGTGACTGCCGTGCCGGCGCCGCCCGCTCCCTGAAGTTTCGTTTACTGCCATTATCGTGAAGCGCGTTAGGCAGGCCTTGGCAGTTTCGTGGCCCTCGCTCGCTATGTGCGCCGTGATATTTCACGACTCGCACTCAAGATTCTGGTTTTAGCCTCACTGGCTGTTCGTTCGCACCACGTGCCCTTCTCCTCCACTTCGTCTCTCTTTCTTCCTCGAGCACTTCTTGGCGCCCCCGTTTGAGGGGAGCGTTCACCGTCTCTGCTGACTTCTGTATCCCAGGCAGCCGCACTGTAACCGGTATTTCGTTTCCCGCAACTGCACTATAAGCGATACCTGTATACATAGAGTGCTATGGGAAAATTACGGGAGTCTGAAAAGACCGCACTATATCCGGTCCTGCACTATAAGCAGTTACGTTATAAGTGGTCTTACTGTAGAACAAACAGATCTATAACACAGCATTTAGTACTGCCTTGGACGCTCGTGCAGTCTGCAATTGGTCGTTCGACCACTTGAATAGTGTGATTCAAACTGTACGGTATGCGGTTATTATTTACCAAACTGTTAGGATTGGTGACACGCTGTTAGGATTGTCAGATGTTTCATAACTACTCGTTGCAGCTAAACCAGAGCTTAGAATTACAGTGCTGAGAATGCTGCAGTAAGGTAACATTCGTGAAAGAAATTTTTCAGAAATACCTAACTGATATTCGAGGCTGATTGTAAGCTCAAACAAACGCGCACACCTCGCGCTGGGTGTTTCCGTCTGCCCTAACACCAGCAGAAACTCCAGCTGCTTAATTAGTTCAGACTTAAATTCCCTCACTACACCTTACAGGACCGTTCCCCACATAGAAGATGCCATTGCATGCTAAATAGACCGCGGGAGAGTGAATAAATCCACCAGAAACTGCCGCCGAGCGTATGCCGTAGCATATAACACGGGCGTTCGCCCAAGCCAGCATGCCAACTGCCCATAGATGGCCCCACTGCCTACGCAATGGCGGCGGCCATGAAAAAACAGTCTTTACATTTGCATGGGATTTTCAATGGGATTTTACAGCTGTTTGATATACACAATAATTCGTTATATGTGGGTTCTGTATATCCGGGTTTGATTGTACTGGCCCACGTTAAACAAGTGGCCATGGGAGTATCCTTACCAGGAGCATGCACTCAGTGTGTGTATATCAATCTGTCATGATTTTATTGTGTGTGATATCTTTTTCAACTTAGGATATTTTATAGAACAATTGACTGTCTATGTGCATTTTGAATTAATGTGTAAGTTGGCTGTGTTTTCTGCCTGTTTGCAGGCACGAAGGGCACGCTTGGTTTACAACATACAGGGGCCGTCTGTGGATCCATTCAGCCAGCAAGCAGCCAACCCAGGAGGACATCAGTAAAGTGGTTGACATCTATCGCAAGATTGTCGAAGGTAAGGCACTTGTTTTTCATTATATATATGTGCCACTAGCTGTCAACACACTGGGTTGCTGGAGGCTTGAAGTGCTTGACAGCGATTGAGCAAGGCGCAGACAACTACAAGTCCCATTGTCGAAACAATGCTCTTGACCAATGCTTCCCTTGTTCAACTTTTATTGATCACAACACTGGGAAACGCCCGAGGTCAAGCCATGATTATAAGAGCGGGAAACTTTGTAGAGTGCATTGTGTCATGTCTTGTAGCAATAAGCATGGCGGCTTTTATCCCATTTTATTAACACGGGTGCATACCTCTGCAGTTATAACCTCTACAGGATTGAGAGTATGCTGACACAAATCATTAAGTAAATTAAAGGTAATGTGATGCATCGGAGCTAGGTTAGGTTAGCTTAAAAACCATCTTTTTTTAGCAGATATGATATCAGTGTCTAGTTTCTGTTTCAAACAGAGCATGACGACACTTTGAGGAAATGTCCATTTCAATGCTACGATTTTTTTAAACTACCAATTTTTTTTTCTTTCTCTCCATGGCAGGGACGGGAGAAATTGTTAGTTTTCCAGATGAGTACCCAACAAGCTGCCTTTTGGGATGTGTCAACCTTGTTGAGTGCCTGCCCTAGGACATCTATCATAAACAGGTGTCTCTTCCATCTTCTAAAAGTTTCAGTGACCTCTAGTGCACCAATGGCCTGCAGTGTTTGTTATTACTGCATGATAATAAATCCATGCACAGAACAATAATACAGGCAGCTAACAGCTAGCATATGGATTAGCTACATGTTTGTAACCATAAGGGGCACTATATAGTGTACAGCAAAAAAACATGCAGTGAAGGTGTAGCAAACAGCCAACACACAAGCTGATCCTTCACTTATTTTTTGCTATCTGCTGCTTTAAGCTATCCTCCTATACATAATGCTCTGGCACATATTGGAAACAAATCATTACATGCTGACAAATCATTCGCTCTTGTTCAGTAAGGTTTAAGCTTACATGTTGTTTTCTTGCATCTCTCCTCTGGCACTCTTCACAACTCCTGCTTGAATTCAAAGCCCTAACAAGTACAGTAGAACCCCGCTGTTACGTTTTTCACGGGACCGTAAAAAAAAACGTAAGAGCCGGGAAACGCAAGAGCCAGGAAACAGGAAAAATTGAGCAATGGGAGTAGTGTTGAACTGCACACAATATTATTTTAATTCTTACGTTCGACAAAAAGTAGTTTCGCCCGACAGCCGAAGTATCGATTGCGATGAGCTATACAAAGTAAGAATAGTAGTTTTATAGTCTGTATAAACTTGTAAACATTCGGTTATTAACTAATTAACAAACATGGTGTCAGCGCCCAGAGGCAAACATGAACACATCACACTCGATGAGAGCGGACACGCGCAGTTAAGCGCCGCTGCAGAAGCGAGCGAAGTGAACTTCGTGCTGTTGTCTATCGCTTCAACCCAAACTGAGCGCCGAGAACACGCAGCACGCACAAAGCCACGAGCCGCAGACGCACCTACACTGCGTAGAATCTGCCCCCACGCAGATCGCTTTCAAGACACGGCCCGCGGGACCGCGCGCCGCCGCGCAGTATGATGCCAGAGCACAACGCTGCCCACTATCCCCCCCCCCCCTCGCTCCCTCGCTGGTGCCTTGAGCGCAACCGAAGGAGGCGCGCTTCCTCCCTGCTTTTCTTTCGCGCGCGAGACGTGGTCGTCGGCTCCCTTCGCACGCTTTCACTCGCAAATTCAGCACACGGCCGCGCGGCGACGTATCCTGTATGTGCGAGTGAAAGCGTGCGAGGGGAGCCGACGACTGCGTCTCGCGCACGAAAGAAAGCATACGGCGCGCGGCGATGGCGTTATCGCCCTTGGACTTTATACGGAACATCTATGAGCCAAAACCAATTTTAGGGCCGCAACGCGTCATAGACATCATTTAGATAGCAAAAGCCGATATCAAAGGCCATACTTTTGCTGGTGGAAACCGAAAATACGTAATAAATGTTACCCCCAGCACTTTAGGCGGCCAATGCCATCGTCAAGCAACCAAGCCAAGCGACATGAAAAGTCAAAATGGCCGCTCGGGCCGGCGCGGTGTGGCAGTTCGCAACGTATGATGCGGGAACGGTCCCATAGTTGCGACGTAACAGCGGGGTTACCTATGCATTGGGTTCTATGGGAGCTGTGCCGGGACCGGCCGAAAACGACGTAACAGCCGGGAAAACGCAGCACCCGGGAACGTGACAGCGGGGTTCTACTGTAAACTAGAAAACTGTGTAGGAAAGCTGCAAGGCAGCCAGCACTGTTTTACTATTTCTTAGAAGGCAATCGGTGTGCTACAGGCTTCTTGAAATAGGCTATCAGGGACCGTGTCACTGAGGATGGCCGTAAACGTTTTTCCCAGTCACAGTCGCCACCAGACTTTCTCATTCAGTTTTGTACCTGTTGCAAAACGATGCCATCACGGTGATACACCTGCTTTCATTGCACATGTGAATGAATGGCACCAAGGCATATCACTATTGAACATGTGATAATATCTACATGGGCAGCGCTAAATGTGAACAAATATTTTGAATTTTCAAGTACATCATCACACGTGAAGACCACTCATACTCTAAACGTTGTGCATGCCAGTGAAAGGAGGAAATCAGTGCCATGTTTCTGCATCTCTGCCGTGCTCTTCCTCACTCATGAAAAAGACCTGCTGTGGGCAGTCGAAGTTCACACCAGTGAAAATTGTTAAAAGTTTTTTTAAAAAACACCTGAATCAAAAGATATTACAATAGGAATCTTCATTATCTCTGTACTTTTCTTTCTGCACTCTGCTATAGAGAAGCTGACAGCACACGTTGCATTAAGTACTGCACGAATTCAAAAGTCAAGCACATTGCTAAAGAAGCCAAAAATCAGCGCCTTTCAAAGCAGTGTTCTGCCTCATTCTTGCAGACGCAAGACAGGCAAGAACATTACTGGGGGGAAGCAAGATGTCTTGCTCTGAAGATATGCTCTAAAGATAATCATGCAGGAGAGGCTCCTCCTAAAAGAGTAGAAGAGGCGATTCACTGGCTCATGTTATACATGTTCCCTTTGAGGGCACTTGCTGCTGCATCCTTGATTGGGCAGTGGTTATCGTTTGCCAGGAGGTTGAACTTGTTAATCATATGGCTACTCAGGGTTTTTCTCTTTTTTTTTCACCCCAACGGGGATGCCATCACAAGAGCACGCACTCCACTGTGCCAAGCACAGCATGCCGACAGGCGGGCATCTTGAAACCACGTAGAACTTCAGGGACTCAGCCATGCGAAGTGTCACTTCGGTGTTGCTCTGACCGAGTTAATAGTCCATGCACCTCTCATTCTGAAAGAATGCCTTTGTGAAGTGTCACTTCAGTGTTGCGAAAGACCACTGTGTTTGCTCTGGCCGAGTTAATAGTCCGTGCACCTTTCATTCTGAAAGAATGCCTTTACCTACGTGCAAGTTTCACCAGCCTTTGTTGATAAAAATGAGTACTCATTATAAGTTGGGCTGTTATAACTGTGTCCAGATATAGTTTAGTATTTCGTAAACCATTTTTACATCACATAACACGCACACTATGTACTGATGTTCAGAGTATAGCCACTTCTAGAACCACTTCTTCTGTTGCTGTTTCTAAGCAGTCTTGCCCTTTCCTTTTTACCTATTTTAGTATCCATTTGGGGAATGCTTCTCTCCATTCCTCTTCATATGTGAGGAACCTCAAGAACTGAAAACAAAGTTCCCAATGAAGGGGCAGCACAAAATCTGTAAGTGTACGAGCTGAGTATATGCAATTACAGCTGCGAATAGTGAAGATAAAGTTAGTACTAAAAGAGTCATTTGATTGTGTATTGCCTTACAAGGCTGCCTCATATCAGAGGCCTGACAGTCTGTCTTATCTTTTAGGCAGCTTATGCTAAGCTGAAGAGCTTGAGACTAAACAGTTGTAAGGCAGCTTTTATAATCCGTGGTACTCATCTAAAGGGACACTAAAAAGAAATAGTACGTCAGTTTAGACTGATAAAGTATTGGTTAGAAACCATATTTTTTAATTTTGCAGTAAGGGGTCGATTATTACATAATAAAATGAAGGTCAAAGTTGTGTTTGTTGAACTTCGTGTCAGAATCCTAGTGCCGGTATGTCAGTGTGACGAAACTGGTTTGATATTTTTTTCTCATATTTTGACCATTGTGGCTCAGTAAATGTTCCTGAAACTTGCTAAGTTAAAGTCTTTGGCGCTTCTTGAACTAATATAGTCCAAATTTACCAATAAGGAGCTAACTAGGCCTGAGCAGGCTCCATCAAAATCCATCACATCCTAGCCTCTTCTAACTGTAAGAGTGGCTTTTTTGGCATTGTGGAAGGATAATTTACTAATGCAGCTCAAATGATTTCTCTTTATTCTTCCTTTAAGTTCACATGTTATGGCGCTTAGATTCATATGAATTGCATGTTGCTTGATAGACTGGCAGATGTGTTTTACTGATTTCTCGCAACTAAGCCTAGCCTATGTAATTCATTGCGATGTGTACCTTTTCTGTCTAAGCCATGCCTTTTATGGCAAGCCAGGAAGTATAAAACCAATGACAATGCCACACTTTGCATCCAGCTTTTCAGTGTCTTACGCCATTGTCAAAACATTCTTTGGTATAGTCAAAATGGACTCGAGGCTGCACCATGCAGCAAGAAGACGTTGCTCTGTCCTCAGATCTTGACAAGCTGACCAGTTTTTCCACTGTAGAAAAGAAAAGGTCTTTTTTTTTAACGCAGAAAATAAATTCTTTATTGTACATTTAGTATTTAGTACATGGAGTTACTAACATGGCGTGTGAGCCTTCATCACTTCAGAAAAATGCGCATGAAGACAACCTTGTTGAGGAAGACAAAAAACATGATCGCAAGCATAAGCCAGATCCAACAGTTACACGAGCGACGTATGTGCTCCTCAAGCTGTTGCAGCTCATTTTGTAGTCGCTCGTAGTTTTGGTCCGCAGATTGCACACTCTTTTCAACAGCCTGGAAGGTAAACATTCTTTAGTTCACTTCAACATGGTGAAAGTCATGCCAGCAAAATATTTTTGCTTTGCTACTTATTACTTCTATAACTACACACAGTAGACTTGCAATAATTCGAACAAACCTCAGAGGAATTTGTTGGCCCTTTGTTGGCCAGCTACATTTTCAATGTATTCGAAGACCCCCTGGGTTGGAAAAGGAATTCAGTTTTCAGTCGAATATTGACGCGATAGTGTTTAGGGCCCCGGCGTGTCGCAGAAAATCCAGCGTCGGCAACCGGCGTGTGATTGCGGGTGGCGGGGAAAATCATCCAACCACATCGACTGCGCATGCCCTCCACGTGGTGCAAGGTTTTGGTGAACAAAAATTGAATTTCTCACAGTGAAATCCATCAGAAAAATGGTAAAGTACGACTTTACCATTCGGCGTCGAATTCGCCGTCGGATTGTTTACCAATTGGTGTCAGATTGTAATTTGAATGAACGAGAAAACCTAATTCTGCTACGAGGAAACCCAAACACAAACCCCTTTTCCAGCATTTCTATCAGACCTGCGCGTGCAGGGCAATAGCAAACAATTAATAAAATAATAAAGAAAGTGCTAGGGCCTTCACATTTTAATATAACACCACTTATATTGCCCCTGGAAAAATGTCTTTCCAGCAATGCATTTCAGTTTAAAAGTGAAGCCGACTTTAAGGGGATCGGTGTAAGCTTGGTCTTTGTAAGCTAGCTTTCCCACGTTTAGTGTTGCAGTGAATGAAGCCTACTTGCCGTATGCGAACAGTGCGATGCGAATGGGTCCCGATAACGCTATCGCGTTCTACTCTTAAAGGCGAAGCTTAAGCGTCCTCCAATTTTTTTTGGCTTCCCAGGGGGCAGTATAATGTGGCTAAAATAGCTATTAAGCGCAGCTCATAGAGCATGAATGGGCAAATTTTGCACATGTTTGATGTTTAGGGTGCTATGTAATCTTGCCGGGGACCACTGACTGATCTTGCTGGGAACCACTGACTGAACCTGAAGCAGTCAGGTTGTATGTACTTTATCTCTTGCAATTCAGGTGAGCCATGTAGTGATCATACCAAAAAGTATCCAGTGCACTTTGTTTTGAAAGTGGATTGCACAATGACAAAATGTTTTGTCTTGTACTCAGTGTACCTAAAGCATTTCGAATGAATTGGAAGCACAATTGTAAACCCATTATTTAGCTTGGGTGCTAAAATATCTAAAAAGTTGAAAATCCGTGGAGCCTGGCACGCAGCCTGGACTTCACAGTTTCACCGACTAGGTTGCACTAGTGAGCACAAGGCTTGGTGGCAAAAGAATGCATCAATTATGATTTTCCACTGAACTTGCATTGCATGAACTTTGGAATTTGTAGTAAAGTTTAAAGAAATGCTTCTCCTAATGACCTCACAGTCATGTCTATCTATAGAGGATAAGTCTGACAAGATGAACATATTGGGAACCTTAATTTTATTCCTACTGTATTACCTCAGGTAGGTTAATGGACGTTCAAATCTACAATATAAAAGGATACCATGTGCATGTTCGAAGACATTCTCCCAGACCCTTGTTTTTGAATGTCGAGAGGTAATTTTGTGTCCTGATTTAACTTCTGACATTTTTTACTTCTCATTGCCACATCTATTCAACACCTGATGCATGTACTTACATAAGCCTCAGAAACACAGCATTATTAAGTTGTTTTGTAGGTTAAACACACACAAGCAATTTTATTTTATTTAAAATATTCTGAACATGGTATAAACACAGTGTCTTTATATGCGTTTAACAGCTTGAAAGTAGGGGTGTCCGAATACGGAATAGTTTATTTGAAATCGAATCAAGAAAAAAAAAGTTAATATTGAATATCAGAAAATTTAACACAAACTTTTATGCTTACAAACTTTGTGCAAAAGACACAGTGCTGCACATGCTCAAGTGGCTACTCATATTGCGTAACAAGAATGTAGCTAGCTATTGGTACCTTAGGTACCTAGGAATCGAGATGTATAGTAAACTCTACTGTTATTAAAGGGAACACCAAATTAGTATGAAAGAACTCAGTTCATATATGAAGGTCTGGAAAATATTTTGTAGTGATAGAATTTCAGTCGAATAGTATAAAGTGCTTTTTTTTACCTCTGAAGGTGAAAAAATAACAAAGTTGTCCTAAACACCAGTGAGGCTTTCAGTTTAATTGTAGGTCATACTGTGCCTAATGACAGTTTTATATTGCTTAGAAAATTTTGCTTTCTAGTTTTCGTCCAGGGAACAGGAGAGTTTTTCCAGTTCTGTGGCAGGTGGTTTCTGTGGGTTATGAGCTCATTAAGGCCAATCTGCGTGACAGACAAGAGCGAGGAATGCACCTCAGGTCACTCGGCACTGCTCCTCGCGGTCATCGGCGCCAATAATAAAGAGTTTTCAAATAAGGAGGCCCACGGCAAGTTAGCACAACATTCCAATGAACTGCAAAGTTTCCTAGAGCTCTACATTCGAGCAGTCAAGTGCTTCTGGCACACACAGCAACTGTGCACAGTTTGATTTTCATAGTCTCATTACCACCACTGCTGTTTGACCACCAGTGCCTGTTGCTAACACCTTACATGGCACTATGTCCAAATGCTCTAAGCAGAATTTTTGTGCCTGCTCTAGTACTCGCATACACTAAGCATGCAGGTTACTGCAAGGTAAAAATCTATTACCTCTGTGTCCTTTTTCACAATGTGTCCAGCAAGCACTGAATTCTGCTTCAGGTTCTGTGCCAAGGAGACCATTTCCCAAGCAATTTTCTCCTGCATGGAGTTGTGGTAATGCAGAACGGCATCAAAATCTTCACCAGCACTCTGGCCCGAAACTCGTTCTCACAATCCCTTGTTGTCACCTGCTAACAGTTAGAAAAAAAAGAAGTGAGAGGCGCATAAAGAAAATAGAAATTGGACTTCGCAATGGATGTGGCAGAGTTAAACAACTTGTAAAATATGTGTCAGTACTTCTTTATGGTTGGAATTCAATCTACCCAGCTACTGGACTGGCAGGAACATAAACAAAATTTTCTCTACTGCACTTTGCTCTACTCACTGTGTGTCTGAGCAATGGAAGAATGCCAACTACCTGGCCCTCCTTTAGGCCAACTTCCCTTCACAAAAACAATGCAGTACGATGTAATGAAGGAAATGGGCAATGTTGCAAAACACTAACTTTGTTACGCAAGGTCACACGGCTAATGCATAGTGACAAGAGGCCGAGCAGAAATGACCAGAATAACTGCTTTTAGGCAAACATTTGCAAGTGCTAATGGCAGTCTTTTTCAGCAGCAGAAGGTAGCCTTGTAATTGTAACTTTTTTCTTCTCACCATGCCTTCTGCTGACCAAGCCTTGTCACCATTAAAGGGGCCCTGAACCACCCCTTGGGCTTGGTGAAATAACATAGTCTTCGGGTAGCATACGCTGCTGTGAACATCTCAGTCAAGTTTTCTTGCCGTAAGCGGTGTGTCAAGCTCTCAAGCGGAGCGCGAAGTTACCTTTCTTTTAAACGCTCTTGTTTCAACAGAAGCCATGATCCTCACTCTCTTCTGTGTGCTGTATTAAGTAATAAAGCACATTCAAATACGCGGCTGCTATTGGTCGCTCTCGTTCGCTACGCCGCGGGGTGCCGCCACGAGTCCACTGGCTGGCTGCTCACTGTGGACAACCACACTTGGCTTACATTTAGCGCGTTGTAGGCACTGAAATCGGAAGTCCTGGCATCTACGTCAACATCCAACATAAAATTTGAACTGCGAGCTACAGTGACATTTCGAAGGCGGAGCGTTACACTCCGCCGTAGCCTTCGCAGTGTAAGGCATTGAAGGAGGAAGGGGAGCACAGCGGAGGCTGTGTTTGATTGCCAATAACTGCGCTTCTGCTGAACGTACTGAAGTACTTTTTGCGGCAAAGTATTTCTGAAATAGCCTATTTTTACTTCAAATGTCTTTCTCCACTTCGATGAAAAGTAGTTCAGGGCCCCTTTAATATTGTTAAAATGCGGAAGTCGCATATAAAGATGTATTTACGCTATTTACAAGAGAGACTACGATACATAAACAAGATGGCTGTTGAGACCGAGTCCACCTCTACATGTCAAATTGTCTTCTTCTGACGGGCGCCACTCTTGGTTGCGCCGTAACAATATCGAACAATTTTCACGTCCTGGTATTACCAATGTTTGAAATTTTCTGTCATTATACTGCACATTATAGAGCATGCTTTACTAAATGAACACAAAAGGAAGCATTTGGACCAATTAGGCAGTTTGTTCACAAACTCGGGGCTCTTCAGAGCATGTGTGGTCATACATTATCATGTAAAGTTAAGCCTTGTGAGTCAATTAACATGTTCACTGTGGCGTGGGTCATGGGGGGTTACTTATGGGTGCGTCATGGCAGTTATTCCCCCTGTGTGGCTGTGCAAGGCTTTCTTGCAGTGTGCAAGCCACGTCTTTCCTAGAAATCAACGAAGAGTAAAATTTATTGTTCCTTCTGGCCTGACATGTCATGGTGCCATCTCTCTGTACCTTGAGGAACATTCAAAGGAGCACAACTTCCTGGTAACTCACTGGTGGGCCATGGTGCACTTGAATATGACTAGTGACCCACTGGTGCGTCACTAAGCACAGGAATCGTAACTAAAAGGTACTGCCGCAGTGAACGTGTTAACATCTGTGCATACCTTCAGGACCAAATCAGAAACGCATTTCGTCTGCAGAAATGGCAGCACTAAATAAAAAGCACTTTCTTTCTAGTTTGAATGGTTGTGGCAGGTGGTACAGTCGTATGCTGCAGTGAAACATATTCAGATTTAATCCATTGAGAGGATACAGGTGCTGCATCTATAAATACTAGTACATACTAAACAATATCCACTGCCGAATCCCATGTGTAAACATTTTATGGTGAATGATTCTGTTTAGCTGGAAAAATCTGGCTGTCCAAGTGATGCAGCATGCTATAGCATGTTATGTTCGCGATAGATGAGATAAAGGTTATCATATTTTTGCTTAAATTTCATGTTTGATCGTGTACAGTTGACAATCTGAAGTATTCAAAAACTATTTAGGTGTTCTAATAGTGACTATTCGATTCGAACACAGAATCAAATAGGACAATACTTGATTCATTATTCAAAAGTCTTGAGTAGTTGCACACCCCAAGTATTGGCTGTAAAGACAGAGTAGAAAAAGTATAAAGAACATGAATAAATATTGGAGAAGAAGGATTCCTGCTTTGCTAAGCAGTTTAGGAAGCCACCACACTCATTTGAAGCTTAGCATGCCTAAAGGCAGTTGGGAATGTTAAGGTCAGTATGGTGTCCTAAACCTATACATGAATACACATATCTGGCATGCTCGTGACTTTAACAAGTTATGTGAGCATGTTCTTGAATGCCTGACAAAGTTGTTAGTGATCATTCACTGACTGATCGCAACGACCTGTCATTGACCAGCGCCATGTGACCTTTTGTTGCACTATTGCAAATGCAATTGTTCTCTGAAGTTTGAAGATAGTGAAGTTCCATCAGACACTGCAGTGAAGAAGTGCATCTTACAGTCAATATGAAAACAGATTACTGACATGCTCATGACTTGAAAAAGCTTTGTGAACATGTTTGTAAACACTTGAGAAAGTTGTCAGCAATCATTCACTAACCTTCGCACTGACCAGTCGTTGATCAGCACCATATAGCCTTTTGTTGCTCTATCGCAAATGCAACTGTTCTTCCAAACTCAAGGATAGTAAAATTCTATTCATACACTATGATGAAGAAATGTGTCTTACAGTCGAGCTGTCCTTCAAAAAGAATAACTTTCATGCCTGAACTCTTGAGAGTGAACACGTCTCCACGGTCCATGGTTGGTTGACAAAGTTGCTGGCACCTTCATCACCTTAATGCACATGTGATATTTCAGTTAATAGTTGAGGTCTGTGTCCTCATTTTCATTCATCTTGTGGCTGTTCTTTTTTACAACTGCTTTTTCAATAAACAGTTCTGACAATATTCAGGCATCTGTCGGAGGCAAATTTTGGCATGTGAGAAGCAAAATCCAGGAGGGACTCCGAAGTTTTTTTTGTACCTAGAATCTTAATGTGTAAAAACTAGATTCACATTATGCCACTAACATGTACTAGATGGATAATAGATGGTTTGCATTGACGTCATCATGGCCACCATGTTGTGATACCAGCATTTCGAGAAGTCGCATAGATAAGGAATGGGACAGCACCACAGGTGTGTCTTGCGCAGAGCGACCAACCAATAACAGAGATAATCTGGTAAAAAATGGCCACAGTCAGAAAGCAAAACACTCTATGCATGATAATAAGGTGCACTGGCATTACCGTGGGAGCCATGTTTAGGTACTAATAACAGGGAGAAAAGCTATGTCCGTGACATCATAAGAAAACGATCTATAAACAGTGGGCACACATACTGCTACAACAGTCTTTATAAATATATGCATTCCATCTTGGACATATCTGCATCTATAAAATCTTGCGGGCTGATAACCAGATGCCCATCATATTTCAGGCAATTTGCTGCACTGGTGTTTGGTGTCTTTTTTTACCCTCATCATGCATTGTGCAGTTGCTTACACTTTATGCATCATAACTGCAGCATATAAGCACCAAGTGTGTGGGAACCTGAACTCATCTAAGAAGCGCACAAATAAGCTGCAAGAAATCACTCCCCATGCCTTGCATCATGCTCTCACCAATTGTCTTGGCAGATGATCGGGACTCCAGCAGCTCCTCACGGACATCACGAATTGCCTTGGTCTGCCATTTGAGCAGTATCTCCTTGGCGTTGCCATCAGGGACAGGCTTTAGGGTGAGCTGCTCATGGCTGAGGGTCTTTTCTGGACTATTGTGTGGCTGCAGTGTTTGCGATTAAAAGGCCACTGTCAGGAAATTGTACTCCCACACAGCATCTGCCCAAACTATGCTACCATACAAAATGCTTAAAAACAAATAACGCAAATGTCCTGCAGTACTTGCTTGTGTATTGTGTATCCACAGCAATAAGGCGTTTCAGAAAGTCCACTTCGCTCGTGTAATGCAGCAATGTGTCCTTGCTTGGCTGACTGCAAAATATGTTCCCTCAACGCTAGATTCAGAAAAAATAAAGAGTAAATGAGAAAGTGCAGGCACTTACCATGTGTTTATGTTCCTCAGATCTAGTAACATCTTCAAGGCTTTGAACATACTGAAAAACAAATATGTTGACAGAGTAAATCAATTATGAGATTTGCAATGCCAATCGATGGACTACTATGAAATGCATTAAGTCGTAAATCACCTGTTGCGTCATTTTACAGCGCCGATCAACACGCCCATTAAAATAAAAATAACCTGTAAGATTACGAATCCCATGCAGCCAGGTCATCTTGTATGCGACTTTTGCATCCGAAACTGCCTTCCGATACTTGGCTACATTGTACGGACACCCAGGAAAATCAATTAAAACCAGTAAACTTGCTCATAGGTATTTGGTGCGTGAACAAACGTGCATCAGCTAAAGCTGCTGCTCTCATGTTTACATGCATGTCTTTCGTGAGACTAGAAGTTCGGTTACCAATTTTTCACCCCCCCAAAAATAAAAATAAATAAATAACAGGGAGCAGAAAGCCTCGTCAGCTATCTGAGAGCTTTTAACCTCTCAGGATTTGCAACCTGGAACATTACAGCAAAACGTGCGAAATGATAAGGCAACCTGTAGTCAAATTTCTGCGGCTAGGCAATTTAAACGAACTGTTGCTCCCTGATCCGACCATGTCGATGCAACTGGACAATCTGTAACCTCTCCAATGAGAGAGGTTATTCTTAGCTTGTTTACTAGCCCGATCTGTTACCTTTTTGAATCTCCAATTTGTGGGATTTCGGTCATTAGCAAGAGCTTCGCACTACTCCACAACAGTCTACAAAAGTTGATCTCTAGCTGTGACAGGGGTGCCATGCTGGAAGCCGACGACACCAATGTGACGTCGATGATGTTTACGTCACCATGATCATCTGTTGTAGATGATGATGATTGCAAATAAAAGCCTGCATTGGTTTCACTTCCATTTGACGGCAAAAAAAGTGACAGCCTCCAAACATGCATCGGAAGTGGGATTAAGCGAGCAATGATTGTACAGTGACCTGCGCTATGGTGGCTACCTGTGCGTTTATCCTAACAAATCTGAATAAAATTTGCTACATATAAAAAGCAATATTTTTATTTATGGCTCAAATTTTTACAAAAATTGTGGGAAATCAAGTTTTCTTTTACAAATTCAAGGACAAAGCTTACAAACTTCTCCGAAGCACCACGGCACCACTTTGCATCAAAAACAGATATCGCAGTTTTGTGAACTGTATCTCTTGCAGCATCTGAAATGGCCAAGTGTGATGTATGATAGAGTTTACAGCTTACATGAAATTGTTGCTAAGTTTAAGAGGGTTTCACAAATAAGTGGTATGCTTAAGACTTAGATTGACTCCAACGAAATAAGGAAATTTACTAGCCCGACATTTCGGAACCAATTCGGCTCCTTCTTCAGGGGGTATTCTTCGGAGGTGGCGGTGTGCCGCTTTTAAAAGGTTTGTCGTAACAAAGGAGAGGAAGGGGGAGAGAGCGTAAGGTGCGGAGACACTTGGCAGGGCACCTGTTCTAGACAGACAAAATAGGCGGTGGGGTGGGGTGGGGGGGGGGCTTCGACGTCGCTGGTCGGCTGGGTTGACCGATGCTGGGCGCCCTTTAGTCGCGGGAATGCATTGACGAGGGACACGGGGGGGGGGGGGGGGGGAACGAGTTGTTTTGGTGTTGCTGACCTAGAGCGGGGGGTCCTTTCTTCCCTTCATCGCGTCTGCAAGGCCATGAACATACAAAGAAGGAAGAATGCCCTTCACGCGGTTTATATTACCCGCCTTGTTCTGAATGTGCCAAGACTCGAGTAGTAGCCTTTTTCGCCAGTTTGTCTCTGTTTCAAGGATTTCGGTTTCGTGGAAAGAAATCTTGTGATCGGCGTCTTCGGAATGTTCGGCGACAGCGCTGCGTATTCGGTTGAATGTTCTGACGTCGTTTTCATGTTGTCCGATTCTTTCTTTTAGATTTTTGGTTTCCCCGATGTATGACGCCGGACAGTCGGCACAGCTGATTTTATAGACGACGCCTTGAGCTTTTTCTTTTGGTGGACGGTCTTTTGGTTTAGGAATGAGGATATTCAAAGTGTTCATCGGTTTATGCGCGACTTTGAGGCCTTCCTTTTTCAATATTCGGCTGAGAGCTTCGCTGGTACCATTGACGTATGGGATGGACACTCGTTTCTGTGGTCGAGGGGGAGTCAACGGTTGGAGGTCTCGTAGTTTGTTTTTTATTTTTTGTTGTTGGGTTGTTTTTCGAATGAATTCCGTTGTATAGCCGTTCCTTTTGAGTTCGTTGAGAACCGTTCTCCTTTCTTTTGATCTGATTCCAATGTGCAATGAGTTTCGACTCTTTTCAATAAAGAATTTACGACCGATGCCTTGTGGTTTGCCGGATGGTTGGTTGAGAAGTGTAGGTAGCGGCCTGTGTGGGTTGGTTTTCGGTAGACTGGGAATATTAGATTGCCATTGGTTCGTGTAACTTGTACATCTAGGAATGGTAGCGATCCGTTTTGTTCGCGCTCCGACGTGAACTGTATATCCGGGTCTATGGAATTTAAATGGCTCTGCAGGTTTTCGACTTGCGACTCCTTCACGATACAGAAGCAATCATCCATGTACCTGAGGAAAACTTTTGGCTTCGGGGAAAAAATTTTCTCTCCCACTTCCTCTCCTTTGTTACGACGGACCTTTTAAAAGCGGCACACCGCCACCTCCAAAGAATACCCCCTGAAGAAGGAGCCGAATTGGTTCCGAAACGTCGGGCTAGTAAATTTCCTTATTTGGTTGGAGTCAATCTCTAAGTCTTAATCAGTTTTCCCAACCAGACAGGTAATTCTGTCGAAATGTTTAGCTTCAAGTGGTATGCTTCAGAGCAGTGTGTAACATATCAATTCGTTTGGATGTCTCAGTACGTGCAGCTTACAGAATTGTGATGTACCTTTTTTTATTGCTGAGTTATGGGTATAAATTTGATTGATACTTGAGATTTTTGAGGTATTGCAATCTTCGAGAAATTTTCTAAAAAGTGATGGTCTAAATAAAAAATCAACTTCCTACAGTCGGTATGTTCTAACTTTTTTCTTTGAAATGCAACTGGCCTCGCCAATTTCGGTGCACTGGAAGCCAATAAAAATGATTTCTCTGTTCTCATAGGATCTCCTAAGCTAAATCTTCCGTCTTTAAAGCCCACATTATTCAAAAAAGCAATTGGCATCTTTGCTTTCGTAGCTTTGTCTTAAAAAAAAAAAGAAAAAGTTACAACTCTGCCATTGGAAGAGTCGGCTGCTGCAGAAAAGTTGACTGGCTTTGCTGTCTATCAGCATACCAAGAAATGCAATATTGTTGCAAAATTTGAGTTTGAGGAAGCAGCAGGTACATTTGCCTTTTTAGTAGTTCAAATAAAAATGCATCACCATAATTGTAGAATTCAGCATTCCATTTAATTATTTATTATCTTCTCTTATGCAATTCATAGCATCATTACAACTTTACAGTGCCAACTACAAGAACAGATTACAGTATGCATTCACACAGGGCTTAAAGTCGCCCTTCAGTGAAGTGGGGGTCCCTCATAGGGCAGTGACCAGTATAGCACATGTACACTCACACACGCATATATATATATATATATATATATATATATATATATATATATCAGTGAAGCTTTGAATCACAGGAACCGACAGTGAAACAGGTGAAAGAATATAAGCACATGAAAAATACCAGGATTGTACTGACGTTTCGGCCAGAGATTGGCCTTCACTCCGACGGAGGTTGGTCCCTGGCTGAAATCATGTGAACTCAAACCAAATAAGTCTAGCTGCAACATAGAGCATTAATTGCGTTACTTTATTGACAACCTCAGGCACTATAGCATATTTTATGGTTTCACACCTACTTCCCTACAAAAGTGGACAAATGCATGCATCTTTGGTATAACCCAGCACTCATAATCCACAACTAAACGAATGAAAATTAACTGGTAATCTAAAGAAACCAAATAGAACCTTCACTAATTCATGAGCAGGTAGCTTCACGCAGGTGTCTCTTGAAACAGTATGCTGTGCCAAGAATATTAGTCGAACGAGGGTGGTGAACGTCATGTGCAGTGCCTTGTGGAAATGTACTGTAGCAATACGACAATACCTGCTTTCCTGTTTTTTCTCAGTCCACATCAACCGGTTAATCAAGATTAAATCATTAGTCTAAAAATTGGAGAGTTAGAATTGCCCCGCACAAGGCCCAACTGGTACTAAAATCGCCTCCAGTGCTTGTCGAATGGGTGCTAGCACTGCTACAGTTGACGTGCCGCAGAGGGGCTGAGCCCCTCCTTGAAAAATGGAAAAATGGAGCCCCAGCCAATCACTCCACTGCTCTCATGCAGTCCCAGGTCCAGTTCTGCTTACCATGGCACATTTCACCACATTGGCATGCAGGAAGACAACCAGTGCTAATCTTGCCAGGTACCATGTAGTTAATATGTTTGCAATCTTCTCACACACAGCATACGCTCCCTTTCTTCAGCCCTAGCCAGTGGCGCACCGACGAGGCCGAGGTAACACCCCCCACACGTCCAGCCCCAGCAGTCCAACGTGTACCGTCAGTGCTCTGTTCACACTGTCATGACAATTCAGGAGGTAACTTGAGGTCGAATTTTCCAGATTAACAAAAACACTATCACTGTCTTGTATTTATTCATTCACTCTTAAATTACTTTGAGTAAAACGCTGAAGAAATAAACATCGTCATCATCCTTGGTGTCATTATGATAATTATTAGGCATTTTATTTGCTGTTGGATTCCTCTGGCTAAAGCAAGACAAATGCATACCATGCATAGTGCTCACACCCCCCCCCCCATTCAAAAATTTAGCCTCCCCCCCTGGCAGAGATCCTGAGTGCGCTACTGGCCCTAGCCTCACGTAGAGTGTATCCCCACAACGTGTGAGCATCCAAAGCCACCCACACATTGCCTGTGATGCATACTATGACGGCGAAAGTGGGAAGAGCTCAGTCCACAGGTCATAGCAACAAATTACCTGCATGGGTGTACAGTCACCCACACGGAGTATTGCGGTTGGGGAATTAAAAGCAGTTTGCAGAAAACACGGAAAGAGGCACAGAAAAAACGCACAAGACAAGCGCTGCACTAACTGTCTTGTCTGTTTCTCTGCTCCTCTTTCCACGTTTTTTTGCACTACTTGCAACTTCCCACTCATGAGTACTAACTCGCCCAACTTTCAGTGCTTTTAAGCATAACGCATCTGATTGAGGCCAATTCCTCTTCAAGGCCTCCTATCCACTAGATTATAGGGACAAGGAAATGTCCCCAGCCATCAATTCAAAACAGTTCATACCTGAGTTGTAGTGGAGGGAAACATTTACAAAAAGAAAAAGCACTAAAACTTCATTTAACCTAGATGCTTTTAATGCTCAAACTACAGCATAGTTCAATTTTGATGCAAATGCACTATTCTTGCACTCGCACACTACAGTGCATCACTACAGCTCTACAACAATGTTGAATTGTACATTGATGCATTTTGTTGTTCAGTATCGTTACCTAGCTAGTAAACGTAAGCATGTAGCTCATCTTTAAGGTCTGCACAGATCCTTAGTTTCTTTTCATTGCTACATTAGAAAAGATCTTAAACTATATTTATTCTGTTTGAGTGCGGTACAACCTCTACTATCAGTGATGCCCTTTGCCAGTGGCATTTGTTACAAACTTACAAAAGTTAAAAAACTATGGCACACCTACAGCATTGGATGAAAATAGATCTCACAATCTCTAGTGCATCTCATGTTATAGTGCAGTCACCCAGGCATGTATATGTAATAAATTTTTACACCTTGTAGCTTTTGGCATGTCAAAGAGATAAAGCAATAGTGTGAAAAAATGCTCTGATTTACATAAAGCAGACATATATACGATATCTCATGATTATAAAATGTTTATGGCCATTTAGTTTTATTATGTACAGCAAAATGGACTTGGAAGCACCGAACAAGCACGGATGCTGATAAAATTTTTTTGGATCGCACAGATCGTGCTGCCGAGGACCGGATTCGTCAGCGCAGGGTCTGAGCATACGCTGCATCAGGCCCATCTGCTGCTACCTCCGGCTGTCTGCCCTGCTGGCTTCATCAGACGAAACATGTCGCAAGAATCTATACCACGTGCTCTGCACTGGGACCACCTGACCAGCACGGTGACGTCAACAGAGACATCATGGCACTGGGATAAAAGCAGCAGCCATTTCGACATACCCTTCAGTGGACTTGGAAGCACCGAACAAGCACGGACGCTGATCAAATTTTTTCTGATCGCACAGATCGTGCTGCCGAGGACTGGATTCATCAGTGCAGGGTCTGAGCATGCGCTGCATCAGGCCCATCTGATGCTACCTCCGGCTGTCTGCCCTGCTGGCTTCATCAGACGAAACACGTCGCAAGAATCTATACCACGTGCTCTGCACTGGGACCACCTGACCAGCACGGTGACATTGACGGAGACATCATGGCACTGGGATAAAAGCAGCAGCTATTTCGACAAACCCTTCAGTGGATGTGGAAGCACCGAACAAGCACGGATGCTGATCAAATTTTTTCGGATCGCACAGATCGTGCTGCCGAGGACCGGATTCGTCAGCGCAGGGTCTGAGCATGCGCTGCATCAGGTCCATCTGCTGCTACCTCCGGCTGTCTGCCCTGCTGGCTTCATGAGACGAAACACGTCGCAAGAATCTATACCACGTGCTCTGCACTGGGACCACCTGACCAGCACGGTGACGTCGACAGAGACATCATGGCACTGGGATAAAAGCAGCAACCATTTCGACATACCCTTCAGTGGATATGGAAGCACCGAACAAGCACGGATGCTGATCAAATTTTTTCTGATCGCACAGATCGTGCTGCCGAGGACTGGATTCGTCAGCACAGGGTCTGAGCATGTGCTGCATCAGGCCCATCTGCTGCTATCTCGGCTGTCTGCCCTGCTGGCTGCATCAGACAAAACACGTCGCAAGAATCTATACCACGTGCTCTGCACGGGACCACCTGACTAGCATGGTGACCTCGACGGAGACATCATGGCACTGGGATAAAAGCAGCAGCCATTTCGACATACCCTTCAGTGGACTTGGAAGCACCGAACAAGCATGGATGCTGATCAATTTTTTTCTGATCGCACAGATCGTGCTGCCGAGGACCGGATTCGTCAGCGCAGGGTCTGAGCATACGGTGCATCAGGCCCATCTGCTGCTACCTCCAGCTGTCTGCCCTGCTGGCTTCATCAGACGAAACACGTCGCAAGAATCTATACCACGTGCTCTGCACTGGGACCACCTGACCAGCACGGTGACGTCGACGTAGACATCATGGCACTGGGATAACAGCAGCAGCCATTTCGACATACCGTAAAATTCCGAGCAAGCGCCCCCCCTCAAGCAAGTCGAAATTACCGGCAAAGTTAGGGAGGGCGCTATCCCGGAACAGCACCAAAATTCAAGATAGCAACGACAAAATTTTCCTGCCAAAAAAAAAGAAGCGCAGTGGGAATGGCATTAAAATTTTATCGAATGTAAACTTTATTAAGCCAAAGATTTGTTAGTGGTGTTTATCACTCAAAACCACCGAAAGAACTACAGAAAGAGCGCATCGACGCTGCAGTGACGCGTTGCCGCGACCGGCGAAACGAACATTGGTTATGCAGCTTCTTTTCCAGGCAAAATTATGTCCGCTAGAGTAGAGTGACGCGTAATGTTCACTTTATTAATAACCATGTCCACGGTGAAACGTTTAGCACTAATGAGAGTTCCGATACAAGTCAAGCTCAGCTGCAGTGCATGGCTACCGACGGCGGACTGCGAACCGCGGCTCGGCCAAGCTCGCATCGCAGCTGGTGCCACCGCAAATATCAGCAAGTTTTCTTCGTGTGAAATTATTGCGAGGAGAGGGTAAAGCGGCAACGACGGTAACAAAACATTGCTGCTTGGGAGCGTCGGCGGTTCGTTCTGAAGCGCCGTCTGCTACAGATTCGAAGTGAACTGGAAAAAGCCTAGCGACGATATTGGTGGCGAGTGATTAGCAGCGGTGAAGCTGCCGGCGACGCCAAAGCGTAGCCGCGACCACTCCTCTGTCGCCGAGCGTTCACGTCGCTGTGCTGCAGGGAAATTCTTTGTGCCGTGTGAGAGGCAGATCTCGCCGTTGGCCGGTGGTCTGTGAACTACAGACCGCCAGCCGCAGTTCGCCCCGATGCGGACGTATGCCCACTGGGGTGCCTAAAGTCCCTAGAAAAAATATCTAGGGACTTTAGGGGCACCGGGTGCGACCATGATTCGATGAAATGGCTCATCGGGACACCCCGATGCGCACCGGTGCGATTTGCCAAATTTGCCATTATTCTTGTTGACTGGATGTGGCAGGCCAGTGTTGGTGCGGAGCGGAAAGGGCGGGATGGGGGGGGGGGGCTTTCCCGGAACGGCGCGGAAATTGGAAATTGGCACCGAAGTTAATGGGGGGGCGCTTGCACGGAATTTTACAGTACCCTTCAGTGGACTTGGAAGCACCGAACAAGCACGGATGCTGATGAAATTTTTTCTGATCGCACAGATCGTGCTGCCGAGGACCGGATTCGTCAGCGCAGGGTCTGAGCATGCGCTGCATCAGGCCCATCTGCTGCTACCTCCGGCTGTCTGCCCTGCTGGCTTCATCAGACGAAACACGTCGTAAGAATCTATACCACGTGCTCTGCACTGGGACCACCTGACCAGCACGGTGACATCGACGGAGACTTCATGGCACTGGGATAAAAGCAGCAACCATTTCGACATACCCTTCAGTGGATATGGAAGCACCAAACAAGCACGGACGCTGATCAAATTTTTTTTGATCGCACAGGTTTGTGACAAACATTTAGTCTCTTCAATTAGAGACAACAATGTAACATTGACGGTGCTCCCAAGTCCACAATGCTGTGTTGCTATTTTGCGGGATTGTGTTTATGTTGTCCGCTTAATGTTACTAACATCTGGAGACGTGGAACAAAATCCAGGCCCTGACTCTGATTCGGACGAATGTTCGCAGCGGGAACTAATGAAACGCATTCTAAGAGAACAAAAATAAACGAACAAAACACTGAAACAACTGTCTTCAAATATCAAGCATGTGGAGACAATAGTTGCAGATTTGCAGAAAAGAATGAGAGTAATTGAGAATGAAAGAGGACTATGGAAAGAATGCGCAGAAAAGATGGTACACTGCAAAGAATCTTGTAAATCTACCATGACGCAAGTCGAATTTCTGGCATCGAAGGTTGATGATTTAGAAAATAGAAGTAGGAGGAACAACCTAGTAATTTGTGGACTAAGTGAGAGCTCTGATGAAGATGTTAAAACACTTGAAGCAAAAGTGCGAGACGATATATTTAAGAAGATCCTAGGAATTGAAATTGACTCAATAAAACGAGTTCACAGAATCGGTAGAAAGCAAAGCCAAAGGACACGCTGCTTTTCCTGCTTGTACGAACCGCTCCTTTAAGTAAAGTGTGCGTATTTATTGAGTATGATCACTTTTGTGTGTGCTTATGTTCTTTGTTTGGATACAATGGTTTCACTTTCCTGTCTTCTTTTTTGTACTATATCTCATTTGTAACCACTCCTGCATGGGCCCGAGGAGGGCCTGCAGTATTGTAAAATAAATAAAATAAATAAATAAAATGAAATGCTTTGCGCGAATTGAATACAGGCATGACAGTGAATATAAACATATATTTACAACTTAAAGTTAGCAGCAACAACAGCGTCTTTCTTGTTTTTTTCTTTGTTGGTGCAACTGCAGAGGTAACCTGATCCTGAAGCTGTTCGAAGAACTTCTTGGATACGGAAAGGCTTTCCTCTGCCCACTTGTCACTTTTTCCCTGAAAATTAGACAACACTCAATGAAAACAGTCAGTGCAATGTCTAACCACATCAGGAAGAAACAACACAAACCTGACACTGCATAGCACAGCAACAATATTCCACACCCTTAGTACATAATCTCTGCACTTCCAGATTTTGTTTTAGCGGCCAAGAAAAGTAGCCTGAGCTTTAGAAATCACGCCCAGGAGTAACTACAAGTGCACCGAAAGTACAGCTTCAAGTAGACATACCTTGGCAGCTTTAGCGCCCTTTGCTGATTTCGTGCCTTTGACAGTCTTGGCAAGTTCTGTGTTTGTCGCCTTGATCACTTTCTTCTTGTCTTCAGTGACTTTGCCAGCCTTGTTAGCTGCCTTGGTAGTTCGGCGTTTCTGAAGAGCCTTCTTGAGTCTTCGTCCTCTCAGCTTCTGAGTGTGAGTCCTCTCCCCCTTGGCAACCATCTCTCCCTTTGGCTTGGTCTGAAATCATTTTTATCGCATAAGCAAACAACAAAGGAGTACACAAAGTACTGATCAGTAAACAAGGGTGCATCAAAATGCAAGATGAGCAAAAGCTAAAGAGAACACTACAGGACTAACAAAAAGTGTCATTAATAATCAACCTCAACTACCAGCACCACTGATATTATGAAATCAAGATGCCTGGCAATATGCATGCATAAGTTAAATTATTACATTTTAAGAACTCAGTAAATGCTAGTATACTAGCTAAATGGTCGAGCTGTTAATCACCCAGCGCAGTTGCAAATTTAATCACTTGGCCAATAGGCAGGAACCTGAGAATGCAAACTTGGTCAAGTTTCTCACCTTGACCTCCGTAGGTGCCAGGAGTGAAGCAGCACTCACACCTACTGGGGTCACTTCAACACTCAAAGATGGAAGGTTGCTCACCACCTTCACCTCAACCAAAACCTGTGTGATTGAGGGCAGCAAGATAATTGTTTAGAAATTCTGTTGTGCATAAAATAGATTAGGCACAATGGCAGCCCATAGTACGGGCTGTGTTGAATTTCAACTCCAAATATGGTGATTCAGTTCTGTGTAAATCTGCAAGGTGGAGGAAGTTTCATGAAAAAAAAATTGTTGGAGTGACCGCTCAAGAAAGGTGTTGGTCCAAGCGCGACCCCAGATCAGGACGAAATTTTTCAACTGCAAAGCTTGGCATCTGAGAAACACATCTGGAATTTCCCTGTAGCTCTGTTATACTCAGATGGATAACAACTTTCTTTCCCTTACGTGAAATCCAAACATGAAAACTGCTGAAGAGCCAACACCAGACACATTATAGCAAAATGCAGCTTGACCTCCCATATACTATGCCTATTTAGTTCATTATACGCATTCGCATGCTAAAGACTCACAGAAAGCAACAATTCACAGCCAGCAAATCGGAAGGTAAAAGACAGCTTAACTCAAAACATAATTTCAGATGTGACAGTAAACAGGATGTTTCACTTGGGTCACATTCATACACATCACCACTTGCGTGATGAAAACCATCATCATCATCAGCCTATATTTACGTCCACTCTAAGACGAAGGCCTCTCCCTGCGATTTCCAATTACCCCTGTCTTGCGCTAGCAGATTCCAACTTGTGCCTGAAAATTTTCTAACTTCATCACCCCACCTTGTTTTCTGCCGTCCTTGACTGCGCCTCCCTTCTCTTGGTATCCATGCTGTAACTCTAATGGTCCACCGGTTATCCATCCTACCTATTGTATGGCCTGCCCAGCTCCATTTTTTCCTCTTGATGTCAACTAGAATATCGGCTATCCCTGTTTACACTCAGATCCACACCGCTTTCTTCCCGTCTCTTAAAGTTAGGCTTAACATTTCTCATTCCATCGCTCTTTGTGCGGTCCTTAACTTGTTCTCGAGGTTCTTTGTTAACCTCCAAGTTTCTGCCCCAGATGTTAGCACCGGTAAAATACAATGATAGTACACTTTTCTTTTCAACGACAGTGGTAAGCTCAGGAGCTCAGGAAGCTCCTATCAGGAACACTAAAATGGTAACACAGTGAAAATAACAGCAGCACTTCTTCAATGTTATTGAAAAAGAATGTCTTGCAATGAAGCACCAGGGAGACACCTGTGCTTATGCACACCAACTGCAAAGCTTCATTTTGGATCTCAGCTGCAATCAACGATTAAGCTTGAACTGCATGTTTCCTTTAAAAGGGGACTGCACTGTACATTTTAATGTGTGTATAGCAATATATTTTATTCAAGAGAAAAAGCCAACAGACTGGCTATTTATCATTAGAATCCAATCCAATGCTTATTCACACTGTAATGCTGTTGGCATGCTGTTAAGCACAAGAAATTTGCATTTCACAATTGCATTTTCACATGCAACCCACTATAGAATTTGCGAGTATCCCCCCCCCCCCCTTACATTTCTATGTACTCCCCATTCAAGGGGGGAGTACAATCAGCAAGACTAATTTTTCAAAGTATTTGGGGGTAGTACAGCTCACACTACTTCCTCTTCAACATAGTGTCATGGCACATTAAATTTGTAAAAATAAAAAAAAAATCTACACTGTAAGGCGGACTACTTAGAACTTACAGGCCTTGGCATCATGTGGAAGTTGGACAATGCATCCAATTTTGTGAACAAGTCTCGCATGGCTGTTCGAATCTCAACATGGGCAGGATTCTCCTTGGAGGTGCATCGTCATCCACAATTTTTTGTTTCTCAAGGAACTGTTGCTCATAAACCTAATGGTATAAAGCATGACATCTCACAACAGGTTTTGGCACTGCAATTATAATTTACAAGAGTTCCAAGCACACATGCAACTTTTTTTTGCACACAAGCAGCACGACAGTAAGGCAGAGCAAGGGGGGCACGAAACACATGCAAGTTGCTAATCATTTAATCTCAAGTTAAATATCGCCCAAACTTGTCACCGCCTTATATTGTAGCAAATATAATCTTTCTCAATGATAACATGAGTCCCCGAAACTTCTACATTTGCTATTTAACTGGCCATGTAACATATCTCCTACATAACTACAACACACGCAATATGTGACCATTACCACTACAAGAATTTTTAATGCTATAATGTGCTGTCTTTGTCTTGCACTTTGAATTCCACTTTATTTTTTCTTGCCAAAACTTTGTTTTCCTCATGTGCGAACCTTCCCCAGTGACAGTCCTAAAGAAGGGTTGCAGTGTACAAAAATAGAAATAAGTAGATGCACAAATTTTACCAGATAATTTCCTGCAACCACAATTAACCCCACATTGCCTGAAGTATAATTTTTGATATGCGCAATCTGACATGTCCAAACTCTGATTTAAAGCCTGAAGTAGGATTTTCTGATATGTTGGAGCGAGTTTTCAGTTGTGGGTAGTTCAGGAAACTAATTTCAGTAAAACCTTGTTAATACATACCCGCTTAAAATACGTACCCCGACCCAGTCTCCATAGAGCCTAATGTATTGGCTGATCGCTTAATTAAGCCAGTGGCTCGTCGTATGACTACCAGTTAGTACGTACCACGATCACTTTTTGTTGTGTAAAGGTTAAGTGCTCCACCTCAACTTATGGTGAATCCAATGCCACACTGTGCTGCAAAAGATCTTCCACCTTTTTGGGAATAACAGAGACTGGTCAACCAATGATTTCTGCTTCAGCACGAGTTCAGATGCCTATACGAAGAAGCTTCGAAAATGCATGGAGGCATGGTGGCGGCCTCAGCAAAGAATATAACCACTGACTGGCGCACCAGTTTGGCTTGTCGCATCCAACCGTATCGTGATAAGCATCGTTAACTATCTGCTCTGCTTGGCAGTGCATGTGGCACAGTGCGTAACACCGTTCAAAGCCGCCATTCCCTGCAGGCTCTTCGAGCAGGACCACTTCTAGTGCGCATCACTTGCAGCAACGAAAGCAGCCCACAATCAGCGCATCAGCTCAACAAGATATGCACCACGCTCGTGCATGGCCAGGGGTGGCGCGGGCACGAAGAAACCTCACTGCACTGATGCTCACATGAAATACGGGTGCTGGTCTGCTGGCAAACACGCATGCGTACGATATAGGGGTGGTATTCTCAGGCCTTGGGTGATCACTTTTGCAGATAGTTTCACTTTCGCTATATTTTGGGAGACTTGGCACAGCAAATTTCAGAAGTCGAGAGCACTCTTGGCACTGTGCTTAGATAGCGAGCTTGCCACAGTACCTGAAACGCTGTTGGCTGAAAACGCAGTCAAGTAGAGTGCTGGAAAAAACTTGTGAAAGTGAAACTACCTTTGAAATTGATCGCCTGAGAATTCCGTTCCAGCAAGTGTCCCGGCACAGTGATGACATGCGCTTATTACATGGCATGCTGCGGACAAATAGCACAGGACTATGGGCACCCTGCAGCATCAGGTACTGTGTTGCAATGAAGCCGCACCGGTTCTGCTGAGTAGCAGATAGCTGTACAAACACTTGCTTAGCATCGGAGAAAGCCGAATGAGTCATCTGCACAGCTACCATGTCTGCCACCGTGTTGTATATCGCCTATGCACTATCACATGGCCGTGCAATTGAGAGAGCCAGAATTTTTTCAGCCGTGTTTGAAAAAAAAAACTCATAGTACGTATTTTAGCTAACATTTCCTGTTACATCACATTTATTTATTTGTCAGTAGCAGCAACACGCATCAGGAGACACAAATGTGTACTTGGCGTTTAGTGCATACCATTGTTTAGTGTGTAGTTATGTCGCGTTCCTGCCAGGCAGACATTATTGAGGTTTCACTGTACAGTAGACTTCCATTAATTCGACTCTGGTTTATTTTATTTTTTGGTTAATTCGATCCTGAACAATGTCCACGCCAGCACCCATATATTTCTATGGGCCTGAAATTTCGTTACTTCGATCTGAAAATTGACCGTCACTGGATAATTAGGATTGTACATTTTTTTGAATTCGGGGGGTAAAAATCGGGTGCTATTTTTCAAGCTAATAATCGGGGAAAAATCGGGTTTTTTGTGGAACTATTCCAAAATTAGTGTTTCTTCGGGTTAAATTTACAAATGTACTAAGTAACACTTTGCATTCCTGTTTTTTTCCTTTGTTTTTTTTCTCCCTTTTTTTTATTGTAGGGTATTACGAGCTCCTCCATGCTAGCGCCTTAAAATTAGGGATCTGTTTCAAGCCTGTAATCGGAGGGACATCAGGGTTTTCTAGCCTATTGGAATGCCTGTTGTTGCTTTTCTTCAGCCGGCCTCCATAGAATGTCACAGTGAGTTACTAAATAAGAGTTAGGTGCGTTCGTTGGGCGGTTGCTTGAGAGCCGTGCAGCGTGCACAGTGCTGCACGCAGCTTGTGAAATTAACTATAGGTCACTGGAATTCACTTAAGCCAACAGGATTTACTTTTGTTGTCCCGAGGCAGGGTAGATAATGTGTGCTCACCGCAAACTCCGTGCAGCGTAAAAAAAGAAAAGAATACGTTTGTATATGGTGTTGGAATTCAGGGGGGAAGTCGGGTTTCTCCTGAAACAGGTTCGGGGTGTAAAAATCGGGAAAATGAACAACCCTACGGATAATCCGAACTTGACCAGTCAGTACACATGTGCCTGAACCTTATGGTGACCCGATAGTGACCCTTTAGTAATAGCGTCTGTCTTGGTGGAGCTCAGGGAACAGTGAATGTATTGAACACATCATCTATCATTGAAAACATGGATTTCCTGCCTGCCCTAAGAAGATTTTCAAGCAATAACCGCAGCTCACAATGTCTGGTTACAGTATTTATCTGATTCTAACACGTACATTTTGTTTAGTTTTTTTCAAGAAAATTGAGCCGAAAATCGCTGCACAGTTCAATCGGATACGAAACCGAGACCGCCTTCGCGGCATATGTGCTTTACCGTATAACGCGGATGTATTGCGGCGAAGCTAACTTTAGAGAACTGATAGCCACAGTGCAACACATTTTAGAACCTTGCCCATTTTTCTTGCTAAAGAAACGGTTGTGCATTAGATGTGTACTTTGTTTCGGAACTTTAACGTTATCTCTATGGTAGTTTTTTACTTTGTACACATAGAAACACGTGCACATTTGATTGTGGGGCGTGTTAGAATTGGGCAAAAACTGCCAAATGAATCAGCCTTATGTTAACGTTTCTTCTGCTTTTTGTTCGACCCGCCAGATAATTCGATCAAGTTTGTCCGTCCCGTCAGGGTCGAATTAACGAAAATTGACTGTACTAATTAATGATTAGACTATTTTTACACAGAAATATTTCATTGTTTTTTGTTGGAATGTACTGCTCTCCGTAGCCAAAAATAAAGGTGAACTAGTTGTTCCACTTTTTCTTTGTGTAGAATGGTGCTTGGACTTTGTGGCTATAAAGCAGATAATGATCTCCTAGAAGCTAGGCACATAAGAATTGAAAAAACAAACAAAAAAAACATGCACTTCAAGGCAATTTTTTCCTCTATATAAATGCAGACCTCCACTAAGCTGAGCTTGCTTTTCTCCTGGTCCAGTGTGACCTGTCAGCGCAGCTCAAATGGTTCTTCCGTTGGTCTCGTCTTTCACTCAACATCATCCCATTCTTTGTCACGTATCCTCTTAAGTATCACATCTAGGCACTTTGTGGTCTCATCGGTGATGGCAACGGCTGCAAACAAAGCACCAACAGCAGTTCATCTGCATTACCTACCCACAAGACATGACACTTTGGTTGCACTGAACTTGGTGACCTGTATATTCCCCTTCTAAGAATCTCTAAAAAAAAAGATTTCCTGCTTACCTAAGCTATGATTTAGCTCAACTTTTGCAGCAAGATCGCATCACATGGTCTAAATCATTCAACATAACCCTGAGCACTGTTATTTGCCTGGCTTTAAAAAAACTAAAAAAAAACTTGAATGTGCCTTTCACTGCAACCGTCAAAGTGAGTGACGTCCTAAACGTGATGGCTACAATGGTACCTTGTCATTTCTGGCATTTGCAGCATGACAAAGTGTGGCCTTTGTGACTGGTTTATGTTAATCATGGGAGGGCTGCGATGTGAACCCACGATAGGTGCAGACAAAGGCAAAGTCTCACATTTTTCTTAATTTTTAATGAAAAAAATAAGTTGAACTATGTTAATAAATTGCAGTTATACCATATGAGAAATGCCACTCTTACTACAACAGACGGCTTGGCACGTCAAGAAAGACGTAAAAATATGAGTGGCGCCACCACTGCCTTGAAGTTCTGCACTAGCTTGCTGTTATGGCATGGATTTTGACAGAGTCTGCTCGGGTTTAGTTATATTGTTTGGACTGCAGTGGACTGCATTGCATTACAAGAAAGCCTAAGACTGAACTTAGCAAGTTTAGTAGAGAACTTTTAGTGTGCGAAAATGGCCCAAATCCGAGAAAATACTTTGAAACCTACTACGTCACTTCAACGAGCTGGTGCTGAGGTATCAGCATGAAGTTCCAAAAATATATCTTTGACCTTCATTTTTTTCTTCTAATAATCAACCTTTTGCACAAAATTAAAGAAAAGCAAGTTTTCAAATAATCATCATCATCAGCCTATATTTATGTCCACTGCAGGACATAAATATACTTCATCACTATCCCTTCAACAAACCAGGCAAGTAACAGTGCCATGTATTGAACAACCCAGAGCTTAAAATGCAATCTTGCTGTGAAATTTGAGCAAATTTAAAGAATATGTAAGTGCAAAATCTTTTTTAAAAATTATTTGAAGGAAAAAATGCAGGTCACTGTACTGACAGGAATAGCAGTAACCAAGATTGTTGCTAAAAGTCTCTGCAACACAAATGACCAGTCTGAAGGAAAGGTGGTGAGCTGTGTATCTAATGATTCTAATCTGTAAAGTGACATATATAATCCCTGAACATCAGTGATTCTAGCTGACGCCACACTTCTACTGCACTAGTAGTACAAATAATCTTTAAAAAATGTCTTTATCACAAAACTAGCATTGTACATTCTCTAAGACTTAGAGATTGACTCCAACCAAATAAGGAAATTTACTAGCCCGACGTTTCGGAACCAATTCGGCTCCTTCTTCAGGTGGTATTCTTCGGATGTGGCGGTGTGCCGCTTTTAAAAGGTCCACGGTAACAAAGGAGAGGAAGGGGGAGAGAGCGTAAGGTGCGGAGACACTTGGCAGGGCACCTGTTCTAGACACAAAATAGGGGGGGGGGCTTCGGCGTCGCTGGTCGGCTGGTTTGACCGATGCTGGGCGCCCTTTAGTCGCGGGAATGCATTGACGAGGGACAGGGGGGGGGGACGAGTTGTTTTGGTGTTGGTGACCTAGAGCGGGGGGTCCTTTCTTCCCTTCGTCGCATACGCAAGGCCACGAACATACAAAGAAGGAAGAATGCCCTTCACGCGGTTTATATTACCTGCCGTGTTCTGAATGGGCCAAGACTGCAGTAGTAGCCTTTTTCGCCAGTTTGTCTCTGTTTGGGATTTGGGTTTCTTGGAAAGAAATCTTGTGGTCGGCGTCTTCGGAATGTTCGGCGGCGGCGCTGCGTATTCGGTTGAATGTTCTGACGTTGTTTTCATGTTGTCTGATTCTTTCTTTTAGATTTTTGGTTTCCCCAATGTACGACGCCGGACAGTCGGCACAGCTGATTTTATAGACGACGCCTTGAGCTTTTTCTTTTGGTGGACGGTCTTTTGGTTTAGGAATGAGGATATTCAAAGTGTTCATCGGTTTATGCGTGACTTTGAGGCCTTCTTTTTTCAATATTCGGCTGAGAGCTTCGCTGGTACCTTTGACGTATGGGATGGACACTCATTTCTGTGGTCGAGGGGGAGTCAACGGTTGGAGGTCTCGTAGTTTGTTTTTTCTTTTTTGTTGTTGGGTTGTTTTTCGAATGAATTCCGTTGTATAGCCGTTCCTTTTGAGTTTGTTGAGAACTGTTCTCCTTCCTTTCTTTTGATCTGATTCCAATGTGCAATGAATTTCGACTCTTTTCAATAAAGAATTTACGACCGATGCCTTGTGGTTTGCCGGATGGTTGGATGCGAAGTGTAGGTAGCGGCCTGTGTGGGTTGGTTTTCGGTAGACTGAGAATTTTAGATTGCCGTTGGTTCGTGTAACTTGTACATCTAGGAATGGTAATGATCCGTTTTGTTCGCGCTCCGACATGAACTGTATATCCGGGTCTATGGAATTTAAACGGCTCTGCAGGTTTTCGACTTGCGACTCCTTCACGATACAGAAGCAATCATCCTTGTACCTGAGGAAAATTTTTGGCTTCGGGGAAAAAGTACTCAGAGCTCTGTCTTTGATATTTTCCATAGTTAGGTTAGCCATGGTGACGGAAATTGAGGCCCCCATGGGAGTTCCTTTCACCTGCTTGTAGTAGCTGCCTTGGAAGGTGAAGTAGGTATTTGATAGGCATAGCTCGAGAAGGCGGCAGATCTCGTCTATACTCAAGGGGGTTCTCTCGTCGAGTGTGTCGTCGCGTTCCAGGGCATCCCTTGTTGCGGATATAGCTAACTGAATGGGTACTCTGGTGAACAAAGAGATCACATCAAGAGAGACCAGGCATTCATCATCTTTGAGGCGTACATTTGATATGAGCTTGATGAAGTTTTCGGGGTTGCGCACGTGGGATGCTGTCCTTCCGGTGAGTGGTGATATAATCTGGTGCAAGTATGCGGATAGTGATCGAAGTGGGGAGCATGAAAAGTCTACGATTGGCCGTAAGGGGATTCCGGGTTTATGGAGCTTTGGCAAGCCATAAAAGGCTGGTGCGGACCCATTCCTGCACATTAATTTTAGATAAAGATTTTGAGAACTTGGGTGGCTTCGGAAAATTTCGACCAGCGTCTTATTCAGTACTGATTGGGTCCTTGTGGTGGGGTCCTTTATTAATTTTTCGTAGTCTTGGCTGTTAAGGAGGGCGGACGCCTTTTCCTCGTAGTCCTGCATGTTTAACACGACGGTTGAGTTGCCCTTGTCCGCTGGTAGAATTACAATGTCCCCATCTTTCAGTAATCGCAGCGCTCTTATTTCGTCAGACGACAAGTTCATCTTCGGTGGTTGTTAAAAAAAATTATGGGGTTTTACGTGCCAAAACCACGATCTGATTATGAGGCACGCCGTAGTGGGGGACTCCGGAGATTCGGACCACCTGGGGTTCTTTAACGTGCCCCTAAATTTAAGTACACGGGTGTTTGCGCGTTTCGCCCCCATCGAAATGCGGCCACCGTGGCCGGGATTCGATCCCGCGGCCTCGTGCTCAGTAGCCCAACACCATAGCCACTGAGCAACCACGGCGGGTATTCGGCGGTTGTTATTGCACCTTATTATGCCTATTGCTTTTATTCTGAGCGGTTCCCGCACTTTAGGGTCCAGCTGCTGGATGCCGCTCTCGAGGGCGGCGACAATCTTGGCCAGGGGGAGGTTATCTGTGGTGACGTTGAATTTATGACCTTTTGCCAGGACTGAAGTCTCTTCTGTTGTGAGCTTTCTCGATGATAAATTTGTTACTGTGTGCCTGTCCAACACTCCTGGTTTTTCGGTTTGCTTGATTAAAGAAGAGAGTTTTTTCTTCTGCGTTTCGCGGTGTTTCTTTTCCTCTGAGGACGCAATGGTCTTCGCGAACGAATCAATTGATGAAAAAAGATGGGGTACCTTGTGTTCGAGCTGTCTTCTGGCGAAGAACGCGTCGACTTCTTTATTCCTAATCACTGTGTGACACTCGTGTATCCGCGCTGTCACCAGTCTTTGCTGAGCCTTGTTGATGTCCCGGCCTTCCGCTGTGTGGATAGGTTGGCGTAGCTGGAGACTTCGTGGAATGATGTTTTGGTCTTTGCATTTCCGGGTGAAGTCTAAGTGGGTCTTGAAGGTGGAGATGCCTTTCAGGGCTTTGATATAGTTCTTTGCAAGTTGCACTGCCTCGTGTCCGAAGTCTGCACGTATAGACTTGAAGCTAAACATTTCGACAGAATTACCTGTCTGGTTGGGAAAATTGATTAAGACTTAGAGATTGACTCCAACCAAATAAGGAAATTTATTAGCCCGACGTTTCGGAACCAATTCGGCTCCTTCTTCAGGGGGTATTCTTCGGAGGTGGTGGTGTGCCGCTTTTAAAAGGTCCATCGTAACAAAGGAGAGGAAGGGGGAGAGAGCGTAAGGTGCGGAGACACTTGGCAGGGCACCTGTTCTAGACAGACAAAATAGGTGGTGGGGGGGGGGGCTTCGGCGTCGCTGGTCGGCTGGGTTGACCGATGCTGGGCGCCCTTTAGTCGCGGGAATGCGTTGAGGAGGGACAGGGGGGAGGACGAGTTGTTTTGGTGTTGCTGACCTAGAGCGGGGGGTCCTTTCTTCCCTTCGTCGCGTCTGCAAGGCCATGAACATACAAAGGAGGAAGAATGCCCTTCACGCAGTTTATATTACCCGCCGTGTTCTGAATGTGCCAAGACTACAATAGTAGCCTTTTTCGCCAGTTTGTCTCTGTTTGAAGGATTTGGGTTTCTTGGAAAGAAATCTTGCGGTCGGCGTCTTTGGAATGTTCGGCGACGGCGCTGCGTATTCGGTTGAATGTTCTGACGTCGTTTTCATGTTGTCTGATTCTTTCTTTTAGATTTTTGGTTTCCGTGATGTACGACGCCGGACAGTCGGCACAGCTGATTTTATAGACGACGCCTTGAGCTTTTTCTTTTGGTGGACGGTCTTTTGGTTTAGGAATGAGGATATTGAAAGTGTTCATAGGCTTATGCGCGACTTTGAGGCCTTCTTTTTTCAATATTCGGCTGAGAGCTTCGCTGGTACCTTTGACGTATGGGATGGACACTCGTTTCTGTGGTCGAGGGAGAGTCAACGGTTGGAGGTCTCGTAGTTTGTTTTTTCTTTTTTGTTGTCGAGTTGTTTTTTGAAAAAAAAGCATCGGTCAACCCAGCCGACCAGCGACCAGGTGCCCTGCCAAGTGTCTCCGCACCTTACGCTCTCTCCCCCTTCCTCTCCTTTGTTACGACGGACCTTTTAAAAGCGGCACACCGCCACCTCCGAAGAATACCCCCTGAAGGAAGAAGGAGCCGAATTGGTTCCGAAACGTCGGGCTAGTAAATTTAATTATTTGGTTGAAGTCAATCTCCAAGTCTTAATCAATTTTCCCAACCAGACAGGTAATTCTGTCGAAATGTTTAGCTTCAAATTGTATATTCTCCCACTCCTACAACAACGTAAAGATGTGGAAATGCCGTTAATCCACTGATATCATCATAAATGAACCAGACAGTAAGATGTGGAGTCATGGTTTCTTTGGTCAACATATAGAGTGGATGACCCCGTGAAGTCTAAATGCAGGTTCATAAAAACCACCTTTAGAAGCATGTGGCATTATAGACATTGCCATGATCTCAGAGCACACAATAAAATTGGCTGATGTGTAGCAGTAAGCCCAGGCACAATGACATTGCTGATTAAAAAATTTGCACAAGTGCTGTGCACGTTTCTTCTGGCTATGCTTGCATGTGACAGCAGAAACGATTGCAGGAACAGGACAAGCCACTGTATCACCTGAGTACCAAAGCCAAAACTTCTTCATAGAAACAAATGTTATAGTAAATTATTTGGTGCGTTGGGTTGCTTGGCAGCATTTAATCTAAGGTTTACAGTGCCCGGACTTTGATTTAGCATAAAAACAATGACAAAGAGAGATGTCATGTTGATACTTTTTTTAGGTTATAGTCTTGAAAGGTGCACTTTTGCATTGTCTCCAATAAAACCAAACTCGCTCGATTAATTGACAGAAGCATGACAAATTAATAATGCCTCTGCATAGTCACGCTGCCTAGTGGCGTGGTCAAACTGGATGTGCTCCTGCAGTAGGCTGTTCTCAGGTCTATTAGTAGCTTCCACCTCTCCCTGGAGTCTCCATGGTCCTCGCTCCAGGTTTCGTTCCTCAAACTGTTAGATCTTTTTCTTTATCTGTAAGGATAAAGAAGCATTCAAGCGGACAGGTCAGCAACAGTGACGGACACAACAGACTAGCGGTGCTATTATACCTTTGTTGAAGTAACAGAAAGTGAAGATGACAATCCTGTGTTTACCTGCTTTCTGGTCAGTAGTGCAGTGGACAGAAGTAAAGAAATTTCTTGCTGGACTAGTTCGTGAAACATTGCTAAACGAACATCAGGGGTGGACAGATATCTTGAAGGGCAGCGAAGCTCGGTGAATGTCATAATGAGCTAAAAAAGCTAGAATAACTAGGAACGAATGCCTACTGTCTGTCTAAATAAAATCTGTGGCCAAACTTTCATTTCCCTTTTGTTTATCATTTTACACTTCAATTAAAACTACAAATAATTTCCCCCATGCCTTCCTTGGCTGCATTATCTGTTGGCTTCATCTGGCCGTGACTAACAATAATTCGGCCTCTCGGTTCTCCTTCTTCTCGTTCAGTGCATAGTGAGGTTCTCGAATCCGGCATGTTGCATGCCTTCAGGTATTATACGAGGGTTCATTGGTCAGCTGCCTGCTCCTAAAGTCAACATACTAGCACATGATGACATTGGTTAAAAAGGATGTTCCGCACCTGCCGTCATGGCCATGAGTAGATCTTGCACACATACATAAATACCCAAGCATGTGGACATGGGAACAGCCACCACTGTAGCACAATTGGTAGTGAAACAAATGCATAATGCAGAAGTGTGAGTTCATCTCTCACTGGCGGGAAGTTGTTCTTGCGTCCTCTTGCATTTCCCTTTAGCTTATCATTCCTACACTTCAATTAAAGCTACAAATAATTTTCCCTATGCTTTCCTTTGTGTACCAAAAATCGGGTCCCTTGGTTCCCCTTGTTCTTGTTCGTGCCATTAGGTAGCATTATTTGCTTGACGTGCACCACACGTGAATCTATCACTAAAAACTGCTTTTTAACTGTTAAACATTTGATGGCCTATGAAAAGATTTCTTCGGCCATATTATATGCACTTCGATTTTACAGATGCAAGGAACAACAGTTCCTTCCTGTTCTTCAGTTAAGGAGCATACATTGTGCTATCATAGAAGTAATTCTTGTTGGGCTAATTGGTGATGCATAGCTGTTAGGAAAGGAGTGCAAATTAACACATACACAGATGAAGGAAACAGGACAAGCACTTTGTCTCCTTCATCTGTGTATGTGTCAACTTGCATCCTTCTAATTATTATTGTGCTATCAGTTGTACAGGCAGTGAATAAAACTCAGCTACAGAAACAACAGTTTTCAACATCCGCATGTCAAAGAATGTGTCAGCTGCAATAACTCAAACAAGGGGCATGCATGAAGAAACATGACTCACAAATTCTTGGTTTTGCTCGAAAGATGACTTTTGGACATCTTCTTTTGCTGTGCTGTTTTCGATAAATGTCTTCGTGTCCATTTGTCCTACACATTTTCACATTCACATAGTCAGACTGTCAACCAATATGTGTGTGTGTGTGTGTGTGTGCACACGAACTAAAATGCTTTGCCAGCACATAATCACTGCACATATAAATGGCTCAGAGTGATACAACCACCGCCAAAAGAAACACAGGCTGCAAGTTGAATAAGATGCACACTACTTTTCAAACCAGACTTTTTGTCTATTCCCTTGACTGTATATAGCTACTAGCAATTATTTCAATAAGTATTCTAAATGCTTGTTAATGGTGAACAGGTGCTAGATAGACAGTTTAATATGTTATGCTGCAGTGGACCACTTGAACCACTAATGTAAATAAAACAAGTGAAGTGTTTTAGCACAACCAGTTTCCCACTAGTGGAAGTTTTCTAGAGAACTAAAATGACAGAACTTTGGCCCACCAAGCATGTCATCTCACTTGGCACTACTTTAGCACTGAAATTATAACTGCAGTGTAACTACATGATTTGAAGTGCCTATTCTACAAGGCACATAAATACCTGTCAAAGGCATTAAGAGACTAGGAATGTTACTTAATCAACTTGGTATGGTCGATTAACTTATTCAATTAACGATGAATCATTCATCATTTTATTCTTTAATAGATTAATTGCTTTCAATGCAGGGTTTTTCATCGATTAATTGATTCATTTAAATTTTTGCCAGGTACTTTAAGAAGGTTGAAACACAGTTAGCTACTTTTGTAGAAAATTATTTTAATGTTTTAGAGGTGAGACCAAGTTAGAAATACAGGTACATAAAGTTTGATAAATAATCTTTAATTTGTTAAAGACTACATAAAGGTGGCACTAGCGGCCTTTGAAAATATAAACAACATATGTTATAAAATGGCACTTAGAGCAGCATTAAACAAGAAAAATGGCAAAAGTGAAAGGTAAAGTCCAACTAAAATATGCAAGAAATAGCAATATGCACAGGGTAAAAGAAAAAACTGTTTTAGCATTTTAAGCCACATGCTGTTTTCTACAGAGCGAAGGAATGTCAATTGGCTGGGATGTTTGGGTGAAACCTACACCTTTGAATGGCCACTCAACCAGCATGCTGTAGATTTGCTGGAACCAACATGAACTCCATCGTTATGTCAAATACATGCTCCAAACCGGCGCGAATGCTGTGCCATGTCTTTAGTGGACTGGAAGTGGCACGACTATGAACGACTGGTTTGCTATAGTATGTCTTGAATTGCAAGGGCATTTGAAGCCTCTGGCTTTGGTTGGTGTGGCGACGTGTGCAGTGTGGGGGAAGAGAGGGGAAGCACTTGGCTCGGCATCACTCGGGACTCGGAAAAAAGTCGACAGTTGATTTACCATAGCCGCACAGTCACTGCTTGTGCTCCGCCATCCTGGTACAATTTCAAAATTTTCTCGCAACTCCTGTCAAACTCTCGAAAACAATTTTATTTCAAGAGACCCCTAAAGGCCCTCACAATGAGGATATTACATAGGGGGGTGACAAAAATTCCATGACAATCGAACATGTCTAATTGATTACGTCGATTAAATGAAAGGTGGACATCGATGAAGAATAATCGTTCTGCGGGTTACTTTTAATCGAATAATAATTCATCGATATTACCAACCTTATAATGAACACACTTTTTGTTTTCATCTGAGGGAGAAGTGAACATTACGTAAGTTTTCTCGTATATAATTTTTACGTTGCATTTTTGTTGCGTTCACGCAGTCAAAAGCAACTTGAATGCACAAGCATGTGGCTTGCACATACACCAGCATCATGTAGCAAAGGCCATTAAAATTTCAAGAGCACCGCTAGCTGGCACATGACACCACTGAAAGGAGATGAAAATGATGTACTCGCACAGCTGTTAGCGAAAGCAGCGATATCATTTGCTGTTTTTTTATGCTACAGAAGAAAACCACCTTTAACATGCACCAGCTTCTCTGCGTACAGCCCAGTGCCTGAACTAGGTAAGTGAAGCTCGGGCACTGCACAGCCGCTTGCTTTTTGAGAGGGGGTCAATGAAATGTATAGGAACATACACACAATTTAATTACTGTTTGCAAAGCATGCATAACACTAAATTATCTGACCGAGTGGTAGCCTTGTCATTCTTCGCAGCACTTTTGCTGTCAGGCACGGAGGCCGGTGGATCGAAAAAGTCATTGTACTTAGCATTGCGGCCACCCTGGACAGAAAATGACTGTTGCAATTTTTACATGCTTTTCTACAATAACAAGAGCCAACAACATGGTTCTGCACAACTGTAAGCATCAATTCTGTTCACTCAAGACCACACAAGAAGGACGACTTATATATAAAAGGTGAAGCTAGTAAATTTCATTTGCGTGTAGTATTCGCCTCAATCGTATTGATCTTAGGACAGTGTTCCAAAAGTTAGTCTGGACATCGATGTGGCCAATTGCAAACGCCTGTTTGCGTGAGAACTGTATCACTGAGTTGTCCCGCTAGTATTTATGCAAAAGCCAGTCACTAACCTTTTCGTCTGGGTCGTCTTCGTCTGACGACAGCTCGCCAAAATAGTCAATGTCATCGTCCTCATCTGAATCGCCTCTGCAGGCATCGGCCTTTTCTTCTCTATCTGCAAATGCTTCCATGTCAGCGAGTCGGAAGAACGTGTCATCTACAATAGACGACGGTTGTGTATCGTGCTTGACTGGGCACACTGCCATCTCCATCATGATCAACTTCCTCGTCGGACTCTTCATCGCCTTCAGACTCATCCGACAAGTCAAAATCATCATCTTCTTCACCTTCCTCTTCCGCAGCGGCGTCCGAGAGATTGCATTTATCACGTTCATCTGGGTCATTCGTCTTGGACCCCTGTGGGCTTTCTTGCATTCCCAAGTCTACACCGAAGTTAATGCTAGACTTCGTTGCCACTCGGGAAACCGACGAAATCAACTCTCTCAGCAGGCGAGTGTTTCGCAGTTCCAACTGCTGCCAGATCTGTTCGTCGTCAAAGTTGTCAACAACCAGTGACGGCAGTTCCGTTTTTGACGCCGAAACTGTCTTGCTTTCCCACTTGTCCACGATGTCGTATAGCTCCTTTGTCAGCCTCTACCGTGCAGGACAAACAGAAAATGCCAGGCCTGCACGGCACACGCAGCACAGTCACAGCGTAAGCTAGACGAGCGTTTCAACAGTACTACCTGGTAATTTGAGTGAATGCGTCAGGAACGCGCTTGGGACGCCATCGCGCATGCAAGCCGACGCGTTCCATCGCTGATTGCTAGCGCCGTTCGGCCCAGCCAAGCGGCCGACAATTCAACTACGGCTGTCACATTCAATCCCATTGCAACGCGCCCGACGCGGCCTGCTTGGGACGCCGTCGGGCGTGCAAGCCGATGCGTTCCAACACCGATGGCTAGCGCCGTTCGGCCCAGCCAAGCAGCCGACAATGCAACTATGGCTGTCACATTCGCTCCCATTGCAACGCGCCCAATCAAGCGCAATCAACGTGATCCCGATGGATGGATGAGGCTGAACCCTTTAAACCGGGCGGTGGCATACGCCACCTAGCCATGACTATTAACATATTTGTACTTTGTGGTGGGTGAAATTTCACCCCTGCCTTGATTTTATCCACCAATCAGATAACCTCTGTTTGGTTATTTCTACCCGCTTAAAGTCTATTTTGCCTTCACTGTCCCTAAACCCCAATGCTTTGAAAAAATCAGCCTCGTTGCCTTGCACTGTAGGGTTAAGCCCTTTACAGAAAAGTATGAGGTGTTCAGCCGTTTCCTCTTCTTCTCCACACGCACAGCACAACGTGTCTATACCTTGGCACTTGACTCGGTACATCTTAGTCCGCAATACTCCCGTCCTGGCTTCAAACAACAAAGAGCTTCCCCTAGAATTATCGTAGATATGTTCTTTGGCAATTGCTTGCTTGAAAGTTCGGTATGTTCCCAGTGCTGATTTCGTCTGCATCCCTGTTTTCCACAGACCCCTCTCTGTTTCCTTAATCTTTTTCTTAACCGCTGTTTCCTGGTTTGCACCCCTCCTGCAGTCCAAATATTTGATTGACAGTTTTCTGGTCAGCTTCCTCCATTTTGTATCAACATTCCTCATGTACAAATAACTGAAAACTCTCCTTGCCCACCGCTTTTCTGCCATTTCTCTCAATCGCTCCTCAAATTCTATCTTGCTGCTGGCTTCCCTGCTCTCGAATGACGTCCATCCCATGTCACCCTGTACCCCCTGATTTGGTGTATTTCCATGTGCTCCCAGAGCCAGTCTACCTACCCCTCGCTGCTTAACTTCCAACCTTGCTCGAACCTCTGATCTCATGCACAGGACCGCATTGCCGAAAGTCAAACTAGGGACCATCACCCCTTTCCAAATCCCTCTCACCACTTCGTACCTATTGTAATTCCACAGTGCCCTATTTTTCATCACAGCTGCATTTCTGCTACCTTTGGCCGTCACATATTTTTCATGTTCCGTTAGGTACTCAGCCCCATTGTTTATCCACACTCCAAGATATTTGTACTTATCCACCACCTCCAGCGTAACCTCTTGTATCCTATGCTCGCTGCCCTGATTATCATTAAAAGTCATGACTGCCGATTTTTCTTTACTAAACTTCAAACCTAAGCTATCTCCCTCTTTACCACAGATGTCCATTAATCTCTGCAAGTCTTCCTTGCTGTCAGCCATAAGTACAATGTCATCCATGTACATCAGTCCTGGTAATGACTGTTTAATCCATTCTCCTTGCTTGAAAAACAAAAGGTTGAAGCCAAGTCCGCTCCTCTCTAATTTTTTCTCTAATCCTTGTAAATACAGCATGAACAACAGAGGTGACAGAGGGCACCCCTGCCTAAGCCCCTGCTGTATCTCTATAGGCCCAGATACCTTGTTTTCCCATTTTATAAGCACCTTGTTACTTTTATAGATCTCTTTTAAAAGATTTCTTACTCCATCATCCACCTCTAGAGTGCCCAGTATGTCCCACAAATCCTTTTGGATTACACTGTCATAGGCTCCCTTGATATCCAGAAAGGCAAGCCATAGGGGCCTGTGTTCCTTTTCTGCTATTTCAATACACTGTGTCAATGAGAACATATTATCTTCTAACCTTCTTTGTTTTCGGAACCCATTTTGTAGTTCCCCCAGCACCTCCTCGCTCTCCACCCATGCCTGCAGTCTGTCTTTATAATCTGCATCACCACCCTGTAAACCACTGACGTCACTGTTATGGGACGGTAGTTGTTTATGTCGGCTTTGTCCCCCTTTCCCTTATATATCATGCTCATCCTGCTCAGTCTCCACCCGTCGGGGGCTTTACCGTCCATTATCATTTTGCTCACTGCCTCTCTTAATGCTTTCTTAGATTTTGGGCCCAATGTCTTTATCAACATGATTGGGATGCCATCAGGACCTGTCGACGTGCTACTAGGAACCCTCTTCTCTGCCCTTTCCCACTCGCTTTGTGCCAGTGGAGCCACTGCACTGACCAGTCCATCCTCACCTGATTGAGCACATGCTATGTTTCGTTCTTTAAATTTTTCTGTCATCATTGTTCTTATATGTTCCATTGCCTCATCTCCCTCTAGTCGAACACCTTGAGCTGTAACTATAAACCTCTGCTCTAGGCTAGTCTTATTACTCAAGGAGTTGAGATGTTTCCAAAATTTCTTCGCTGCTTTTCTATCCTTTTTGTTTACTTGTGACGACCATTGGCTTCCCTTTCTTCTGATCTTCTCATTGATCAAATTGGATGCTTCCCTTCTACAGTTTAAGAAGTTATTCCATTTTCTGCCTACATCAGCTTCTGGTTCACCCCTCTGCTTTGAATATCTGTGTTCCCTGGATGCTTCCTGACGTTTCTCTATGGCCTTCTTAACCTCCTCATCCCACCAGCTCTTGGGTTTATGTCTTCTGTTCCCTTTTGTGCTGACTCATACCTTAGTAAGCTCTAGCTCAAATAGTCCTGTTAAATTTGCATATGTCTATTCTGTTTTTGTATCCTCTGAAATTACTTCCTGAATTTGCTGGGTTGCTATTTCAAGCTGCTTTTCCGAGTAAAATGTCCCACCTGGTTGTTCATCTTGCCTCCTACCTACTTTCATTTCCCTTCTAAAACTCACCTTAATACGTTTGTGATCACTACCTAGACTTCTGGAGCCATATTCATCTATGCTCATTACATTTAGCCTATCGTGCATCCTATGTGACATTAGTGCATAATCTATCGTCGACTGCAGGCTCCCTACCTCCCATGTTATGTGCCCTTCACACTTCTCAGTACTGTTGCATACAACTAAGTCATGCATTTCACACATATCCAGCATCATGTTGCCTGTTGAGTCTGTGTACCCGTCCATGTCTTCTATGTGTGCGTTCATATCTCCTAGTATAATAATCTCACACCCTTCTCCTAGCTCATTAATGTCACTTGATATGCATTCCAGCATTTTTTTGTTTTCCTCTTTGGCATTTGCTCCGGTCCACAGGTATACAAAGCCAAGGAGTGTCTGCTCTCCTGCAACTTTCCCTTTTAGCCATAAATGCTCCTTGCATTCCTGTTTGACCCTTTGCCAGTTCATACTTTTATGAATGAATGCACCAATTCCACCCCCTTTTCTGCTGCCCTCTATTCTATTGCAATATTCCCATGCATAGTCAGGATTACAGGGAGGTTGCTCCATGTCCCTAAGATGTGTCTCCACAAACCCGTATACCATCAGCTTTTCTTGCCTTAGTTGCTTGTCTATCTCCTACCACTTCAGCCTATTCCTGCCACCTTGCATGTTAATGTACCCTATGTCAGAATGACCTTGCCCCTGGTGCTTACGTCTATTTCTTCTACCGATTCTACGTTTCTTGAATCTTGGAGCCTCTCTGGGTCCGCCTTCGTCTACACTGGTGGTCTTAGGGCTCTGGGTCCCCCCAAAAAAGCCGTAGCTTGGCGCCCTATCCTACTACCTACGCTCCCGCCCGTGGCACCACTGTAGTGAATGCCATCCTGTGCAAAAGGGTGGGAGCCAGACTCGTACACTTCCCGGTTTACCTCCATTATGCCGTACCCAAGTGGTCTGCTCAGACCCCTAATGACCCGGTTAGCCTCAAGCACCCTCTATTCCATCCCGCTAGCCTGGCCCCGGACATGTGGGATTGTGCATATGGTCACATGCACATTCGCAGAGGTTTCTCTGAGTTTACGCAACCCAACCTCTAACTGTCCGTTTAGGTTCTGGCTCCTTCCCTTCAGCACATCGTTGAGACCAGCATGGATAACGACCAGATGTTCATGCTCGAGGTTGTCCGATACCACCTTCTGAGCTTTTGCCATTGCGTCAACCATGCACTTCCCTGACTGGGCCTCCACCCTCACCCGCCCGTCTGCCTTCACTGTTGTAAGGATGCCCTCCTTAACCCTAGCTACGTTGGAGTCCCCCACCACTAGGACCCTTTGCTCTACACGTTTGCCTCTCTCCTGCGATTGTCGTCCTCCAGTTCGCGCTAGCTGGTTCTCCACCCGCCGTGCGCCACTGACACGTGACGATGTGCTCCCTGCCGTTCGTCCCTTCCCACCCGAAGCCTGCCGCACTACCTCGCTGTAGAGTTGTGGAACCGCCGTGTTGCTGCCGGCTGTCGCCTGCTGTTCAACGGCCCCTAGGCGTCCCTCCCTGCTCTCATGGCATGCCTCTGCCTGAGTCTCCGCGCTGTCCCCGCCGCCCGCCTGAGCTGACCCGGGATTACGCGCCGCCTGTACCATTAGCGCCTCCACCCGCTCTTCCAGCACGGCCCGCTTTTCCCGTTCTTGTAGCTCGCCAGCTATTCGCTTTACCAGGACGGCCTCGGCCCCCTCCCTGTGAAGCAACTCGCCGATCCGAGTTTCGAGCTCAATTCGCCGCTCTCGCTCCACCTTCAGCTCCCCTTTGAGCTCTTCCACACTGGCTGCCCATTCCCCTTCCATCCGCCGCACAGCTCCCTTAAATCCTTCACACGACCTGCACGCGAAGCTAGCCTCCTCAGCGTCGGCTAAACTGGCGAAGTGCGTCTCGTCCAAATAACACCAACGTTTGCACTCCTCGCACTGCACCAGCTCGTCATCACCCCTGTCCTTCCTAGCCTGCCGCACCATTGTGCCACCCGTCCACCTAACGAGAAAGCCCAATAAAATACCTGAACAAGGCCCCACGGTAAGCCGTACGGCAAACTCGCTATCCGGCTACCTCCGCTAGCTTCCCTAACGCGGTTTAAAACTGCCGCTTTACACTGCTTTCACCATGCAACACGTGCGCCACAACCCGCTTAAAAAAAATTTTTTTTAAAAATTGAACTATTCGCTACCTACTAACGTCCTACCAAACTAACCAAGAAACTAAAAAAAAAAAAAAAAACATGAAAAACAATATATATAGATAGCTCGGGTACCCTAACACTTCTATCAACCAAATAAGAATAAACAAAAATTGAACTTATTCACTGCTCCTGCTGCGCTGAGCTACAGTGTACTAGAAGGGGCAGTGCAGCGGGCGGAGCCAGCAGCCCATAGGGCGCCTGACGCCGCCGGTGGCGAAAGAAGCGGCGGCGCTGCAATCGCCCACTCTTGAATGCGGTTGCTTGCTTCGTGGCTGGGAAGTGCTTGTCAGGTGGTGTTTCTCCCGCTTTTGTCTGAATGTGAAGTGCTAAATCGCGCGAATGGCTCGTAAGCAACGCTTAAACCATTGCTTCGCCCCTGGGTGCAGCACAGGGTATTCGCGAAGTAAGGAAACGGTGAAGTTTTCACTGTTTAAAGCGCCCGCAGACCCCCCGGAGCGAAGAAGCGTTTGGGAACGCATTTAGTTGCAGATTGCGCAGACCAAGAGCTTGTGCCCCTTTTGTGAAATGCTCTAGCTCGTTTAGCTGCTCTGCCATTTCACTGAAATTGCCATTTGGCTTCCTGTGCTAGTCCTCTTCTGTTCATTTGTGTTTACTTTGTGGGTGAGACATGATGTCAACAGCTGAATTTCAGTGATTTTTTTTTTCAGAATAAATTGCTTTTGTCGACGTATGTGACTTTTTCAATTTGTGCATGAATGTTTTCTGTGTAGCTTTTTAATTCGTGAAAATTTCAGCTTAGAGCAACGAGTCCTGCTGATTCTGAGCGACGTTAATCATTGGCACAGTTTTTTTCCCCCTCTTTTTTTTCTCCAGGCCGTCACCTATCGTGCAATTGAAAGGTGTAGTCAAGGAGAAAACGAGTGCACAATGTACCCGCTTAATTTAAACTTTCTTTCGTTGTTGCGGGAACTAGCTACGTTTAATTCCCCTGTCACGCGACCAGCCGATTGCGAGTATGTACAGTTAGAATCTGCTCGCTCGCGATCGTAGACTCGTCTGGGCCCTCAAGCTCTGTAAGCTTAACAAACTCGATCCTGATTGCTGAACGTGTCGAAAAAGTTCTTTTGGATGGCGTTCAGTTGCGACGAAACTGCCCGTATACTCTCGAGAGCGTGGGTACATTCAAAGCGACGAGGATAGACGCGCTATAGTTATTTCAGAGACTGCTTTTGCTTCTGTGTCAAGAAAAAAAGAATAAAAAGCAGCACGCATTGTATTTTTGATCATAAGCAGACAATACAGACTAAGTAAACTAAGTGCTTACGGGCAAAAATCTGAACAACGTTTCCAGCGCGCGCCAAGCATACACGAGCGTCGCAGTGGATGCGAGTGTCGTCTGCTTCTCTTCAAGAGTGGTCGATCGCAGCGCCGCCGCTACTGGCGCCGCCGCGGGAGCCACGCGGAGAGTGCTGCCCGCTGCACTGCAGCAGCTCCACTCGGCCACGACGCGTGCGTGCGCGTGTCGCGTGCGTCTAAATGTCGTACAAAAATCCCTCACGTGACCAGATCCTAGGCACCTAGGGACACGATCATTTAGGGACTTTTGAGAAGGCGCGATGGTGGCGCCAAGTGACGACGGCATGGGATGGCGTGTTCGTTCTCGGCGTGATCGTTCTCTGGCCCGCGCCCACCGCGCGTTGTTCAACATTGCGTGTGTGATTGTGCTTGCGTTGCTTGTGTATTGGTTGTAGGTTCTGTGTTACTTGGCGGAAAGCCGTGAGTAGTGCTTGTGTGGCACTGCGGCTTTGGCCTCGGTGAGCTCTGGCAATACAGAACCTGCGTTGTGTGATCCGTGTTCCTTCACAATGCGGAGGTGGTGACGATTGAAATGTCGAAGTGGCGTAGCGCCTCGGCAGTGCAGTTCAGCGAACCGCGTCCGCCTTTGCATAACGGACGTCGAGAGATATGCTGCTCTCTACAAGTCATAAAAATGTGACTGCGTCGACCGCCCACGGTTCAGCGCTGAATGTGTGGTTCAAGTACTGTGCTTGAAACGAATGGCGCAGCTGTGGTGGCAGAACGCCATGAGGCCTCAGTTCGTGCTGTATGCTTGAAACGAGTGGTGCAGCTGTGGTGGCAGACCGCCGTGAAATCCGTGCTGTGCAGACGCTCGAAATATCCAATTCACGTCGGCGTCTTGGCAACGGCCAGTTCGCGAACCGGCGAGCGGCGCCTCTGTGCCCGCCCTATTCGGTAGCATCGACGCAATAATATTTACGTAACCAGTCCTTGCTTGACAGACGCCGATGGCGAAGGTGCTGCGATATGCTGCCGGCCAGCTTTGCAGTTTTTCTCACATTAAAAACATGTAGCATATATACATGCCTAGCATGTGTTATAAGACAATGTCTACCATGAGACGATTGTCAGGAGTGCCCCAGTACTGCTCCCAATCTGGCATTCCACGCTTTGCATGCCCTCAGTAATCATGATGACAATGTGGGCCCATTTTCTTCAAAGTGAGTTGCTATTCTGTTTGCAAAATGGGGAGGCTAGCTAAGCTGGTCTGTTCTTTGTGTTTTGTCAATTTGATGACAAATTATTGGCAATGTTATTTTAAGGTGCTTTTAAAAGATGTTAAGCCTACCAAAAAATTCCACCAGTGGCAGTGTTCTTTGGTGGTGACAGAAAAGTGAAACTGCAGACGACCAAGTTGGCCATGCCCGCATTCTTGCAAAATTTAAGAGCAATGTCGGCACCCACAACCTTACAACTGTGATTGAGCCATGGATGGCCACATGCTTTCTGCACCAATTATAGGCCCTTACGCAACATCAGTGAAGAGCCAACAGACCAACGTACTGTGTTCCCTTCAACCTAGGCAGTCTACAGTTCATTGTTGTCGCAACAGCTGATCGCCCCGCAAATTCACAGCCTGTGCCTTCTGCTGCTACTACGGTCAACTCGTCACCCGTGCACAACACACTTCTAGTTGCCCTAGTGGTAGTGCCGTTGCTTCTAAATATTGAGTAACCACACATTGTAGGCTACAAGGGCATTGTTGCACTGCATCTCATCTCCATGTGTGTTGTGTTGCTGTTTGCATACATGTCCTTGTTTGATAAGTGCTCTGAATTTTTTTCACTGCTGCAATGTCTTGACTGCACTGTGGCAGTGTTGTATGTACTATCGATTAACCTCCATATACACAAGTGCTTTGATCATCAATCTTCAAAAATGCAACCTTCATGCTGCTCCTTCCTTCACAAGAAAGCGTGCATATTAAACATTATTCTTGCCCCAACTAGAATTGGTAGGTTCAATTTGGTCACCTCACCAGACATATCTAATCCGCATTCTTGAGTATAGCCAAAACTGTGCTGCACGTTTAATCGCCAGGGATTGCAACCAATATTTGAGCGTATCTAACATTATGTTGTCATTGTCACTACCATCCTTGGAATCATGCCAGAATGTAGTGTCGTTTTGTCTGCTACATAAAATCATTAATAGTGAGCAGTCGTCCACCTTGCCTCTTGTTTGTCCATCCCACACATCTAGGTGCTTGCACAATCGCCTTAGCGTCCAGCACATTTTTGGTCGAACTAATGCCTTTGACTTGTGTGCTTTGCCACGTGCCATTAGGCATTGGAATGGTCTTCTCGATAACATTGCTGACATTAACAATACTGTAACCTTCAGACAAAAAATCAGTATGTTTGGGTAGTGTTCAAGTGGTTTCTATTTCTGGTGTATGTAACTTTTTTTATGTAATTATGCAATCGTACTATTCACTGTATAACCCAGCTTTCTAATGGTAGAATTTTACTTCACGATTTTATAATTTGTTATCTTTAATTTATTGCGTTGATCTTGTGTCGCTGTTTATATTTCTAACGTTGTATAACTTTTTCGCTCCTTTGTTATGCGATGCCCTCCCCCCTCCACGCAATACTCCTTCTGGAGCCTGTGACGTAGATGAATACATAAACCAGATAGCACTACTGTTTCTTGTGAAATCAAAATTGTGTATATTGTTGTGGTTTTACCAATAGAAGCTCTAAATCGTAAATTGTTCTCCTGCAATGCCAGCAACGTATCCATAACAGGCCAGTTGTGTATATTGCCTAGAATTATCGTTCTTAGACCCTGAAAAGTGTGGAATATCCTATCTTCCTGTCTGTCCGGGTCTTTATCCATTTTTCCGTAAACTTGGGTCACTGGGTAATCCATGGTATAAGGGGTAGAGCACTGGGGCTGTTGTGCTGAGGACACCCAGTTTGAAACAAAAATAGGTCACGAGGTATGGGCCGGGCCGCTCATCAATGACAAAAAAAAAATTTCTTAGGTGCTGGGCAGATTCGAATCGAATGTCAAGCACCGACTTAGCGGCAACCCTGCTAACAGGCGTAGCATGTCCAGAGGGACTCGTGAGAGAGGAGCCCGACTCATACATGACTGATCTCTGTGGTGGCAATACAATGTCTCTACATTGTTTCAATGCTATCGTATTAGCATCGGCATCATTGTGAAATGGGTTGTGCCAGAATTTTTCTTTCTAAATTTATTCGCCTGTACCTATGTGCCACAGCTGAGCTTCTATCTCAACATTAGTCGATCTCAACTGAAGTAATGTATATATAGCCTTAGCTATAATTTCTAATGCGCATGAATGATTCTCACCAAGAGTAACAACCGCATCAATTCCATCACAATCTGCACCTGCATTATCAAATATGTTATAGTGAAGTGAGTCTGCTACAACTGAGGATCGAACATGTTTTCAGTTTCAAGCAAACCATGCCAGTCAATTTCATGAAAGTGGCATTACAGAATTCACAGGCATTCAATTGCACAATGCATGCTTATAGGCAATTTTATATTCAGTTCATGGCAGTTGCCATCTTGGGCTGTCGTAATCTAAATTTTGTGCATAGTGACGTCAAGTTTACTTAATCGTGGAACGTTAAAAACACCTGTGCACTGACTCTAGGTTGTTACAGCCAGAAAAATGGGCATGTGAGCAACCATGGTAAGAGCGCCCCAAAGCTCCAGTATAAGGGTGCCTGCATGCGCTCCCCCCCCCTCCCCCCCTTTCACCATTCAGTGCAGAGTAGGGAAAACTGCGTCATTTGCAACTGAACAGAAGTTACAAAAAAAGAGTTCCATAGAACAATTTACTTTATTTTTCATTAATTGTACATAATGACGGAAGTCTGCAGTCAGGCATTCCGCTCACTAAGGCACATGGAAACAAAACAGGAAAACAAAAATGAGTAGCTCATGAAAAATTAAGCCCTCGAACATGCAATATACATCCATCACCTGTGCACCATCAGCCCGATTACAACTTTTCTATTACTGTGCAAATATAGCTGTAGCCATTTGCCTTTGCACACTCAACTTCTTTCAGTGGTTTATGGGTTCAATTTATTAGATATCTTTAGTGGCACACCTAATTTCCTTTTTTTTTTTGAGAAGCTCAATCACCACATACCTGTGATGCTTTGTTTCCCAAGCACCAAATAATGCCAGCAACCTCATCACATTATCATGGCAATCTCTTAAAAGTCACAATTTTATTTGGTCGTTTTGACAAGATTGCCAAGCTGATTAAACATGAATTGCACTGAATCCTTCTATATAATCTCAACTCTTTCCTTGATTGGCACCAGTATATCAAGCTTTAAGTTGACAACTTGAAGCATCACTTTCATATTCTTCAGGATAGGTAGGTTATCTTTATGTTTGCTTGGATTGTTACACATTATTGATGGCAAGCGCCATGAACACTTCCAGATTTTGCGAGAACTTTCATTTTTCAACTTCTATTTCATCAGTGACTCCACCACACCTACCGGTGTGATAGTTTTCTTTGCATGCAAGGAGTATGTTATACTTTCACAAGCATCATCCAAATGTGGTTCACGTTCAAGGCATTCACCAGACATGGTAAAGCAACATTTGGCGGCAGTTGCAGCAAATAGAGCAATGTAACAGTCGAAAAAGCAACCAATCTGCGATTGTACAGCAAAATCCCATTTTTGCAGCTACTCTGACGCCACTGCTGTAATATAATATGTAGAAAACAGACAGCCTAAGCTAATGATCAAAGAACTGCTCAGTGACAACAGAAATTCAGACATGTGATCAAACAACCGCTCAGTGATCCACAGATCCAGACGTGATGCTGCAGCAACTGTGGAATTCCTTTAACGTGTTTTCACAGTACACCCATGTGCACAAGAAATCTAACACTATAGGGTATACCATTTGGGCAGCTGCTTTGGTGCTGCTACCACTGCCAAAGTCCTGCACCCCTCAGTCAGTCAATAGGCACTGAAAGTACTGGATTTGCATGCAATAACACGACCACAAATATGATGCAACGAGCGGCTTTTGGTCTCTCCTAAATAAAAATTTAATGTGATTATATGTGTCACGAACCCGAATATAATGCGAGGCGCGTCCTGAGGCTGGAAATTTCAAGGGAAAAAAGGCAATATCCGTGAAAGTGAGCCATCAAGTATAGGGTGTGTCCTTCTACATTGAGCTTATTCCAATGACAAAATTCAGTGAGGCACCTGACACAGCCACCAACTCCACACCCCCTCACCACACATTCGTGCTGAGGCCCAACCCACACGATGGACTCCCATGTCTCATGTGAGCAGTGAGTGATAATCCTAACATACAGCTTGTTTGAAAGCAGAACCAAACAGAGTTCTGCAAACGCCACATTCGAGTTGAGGCTATATTCACAGCATAGCTGCAGTGCACGCTTGCTTGCTGTAGAGACTACCATCACAATAAACATGCACGGCATTGTTGACATTGTAGCATCGCCTCAGCGGGTTAAGATACGATTTGTTGCCCTTTTTGCACATAAGCACGCGTCTATATTGTGCGAAATTAGGGCACCACAGCTGCACCACTCGTTTCAAGCACAGTACTCAAACCACACATTCAGCGCTGAACCGTGGGCGGTCGACGCAGTCACATTTTTGTGACTTGTAGAGAGCAGCACATCCCTCGACGTCCGTTATGCTAAGGCGGACACGGCGACGCCACATCGCGGTTCGCTGAACTGCGCTGCCGAGGCGCTACGCCACTTCGACATTTCAATCGTCACCACCTCCGCATTGTCAAGGAACACGGATCACACAACGCAGGTTCTGTATTGCCAGAGCTCACCGAGGCCAAAGCCGCAGTGCCACACAAGCACTACTCACGGCTTTCCGCCAAGTAACACAGAACCTACAACAAATACACAAGCAACGCAAGCACAATCACACACGCAATGTTGAACAACGCGCGGTCGGCGCGGGCCAGAGAACGATCACGCCGAGAACGAACGCGCCATCCCATGCCGTCGTCACTTTTAGCGCCATCATCGCGCCTTCTCAAAAGTCCCTAAATGATCGTGTCCCTAGGTGCCTAGTATCTGGTCACGTGAGGGATTTTTGTACGACATTTAGACGCACGCGCCCCCCATCTAGCCACCGTAGCCCAGGGTTGCTTGCTGCCAGATTTTGTCGCACACGCCACATAAATTCGTTTAATGTAATGAAAAAGACGTACGCGTTATAATATAATTGACCTCTCTTTATTAGGACCAAATAATACGTGCGTTTTATAATTTATAAACGCTTCAAAGTTTAGTTTGTTTTGGAGTGCGCAACAGCGGTTTGTGAAGTTCAATACGAGGAGAAATGGCGGACGTAAACAGCTGTTCGCAGGTGGTCGTTCAGCGTTGTGTGCTGTCCCGTGTGTGTTTTATGCCTGTGTCGTTCTACCTGCGGTTAAACAAATTACAAGAGGACCTATCAACAAGCCCCTATAGCTGTTGTCATCGCATATGCAGTATTCGGAATTAGCTGCAGCGGAGTCGTCATGTCAACGCAGAGACTCTCGCGCTACCCGTGATTAACGTCAGCTTCTGAAAAACGGATGTGTGTGTATTGCTCGTGATTGCGCATTAGCAGTTCTTGCTCCTAGCAATATCCTTGCACCAAACTTAGCAGCAAGCACCAACCCAAAACCTCACGTCTGCCCCTGAACAAAGCCGCAAATGATCTGTGTGTAATTACTGAACGTGCAATGGAATTTGTGTTGTGAACGTTTATCTTAGCGCCAGCCTGGCTCGTCCGTCTCGGCGCCTGTGCTGCAATTATTCATACAAGTGCTCTCTGAATATTTCGAAAGGCGTAAAAGCCGACACCACATTTTTTTTTTTTTTTTTTTTTAGGAGCTGCAGTCACTTGTGTACGTAGTATCGTATCATTCTGGCAGACATGGGCGTCGTCTATTTTCTCGTCCTGTTTCTTGCGCTGTTAGTGTGCTGTGAATCTGTATCAAGAAGCTTAAGTTAATATGCTGCAGTACGTAGCGCAGCCGCGTAGCCACACGGCTAACATTAAAATACCTTGTTAGGAGTACGTTTGTTTGTTTAATAACAAAATCGAACACTAAAATTTTGTATTAATGGTGGCAAGTGTAAGGTAAGAAGCTATCGAAACTATCCGCTAATGGCATGCGTGTGCTTCTACCTGCTTCAGCACGTTATCCTTAAAGTGAGGCTGAATACCCCTGATAACCAAAAACATATGCAACTGGAGCAGGTGCTATGATTCCTTTCCTGGAAATGAAAGCCAGCATCCCACTCTGTTAAGTTAGTCATGTACTTAACCTATATTAGACCAATGTTAGAGCATGCTAACTGGAGCCATTTCAAACTGGGTTATTTGACCAAAATAAGAAAGTGCAAGGAAAGTGTCAAGGTACAGTCTAATCTGGTATTCCCGAACCGATTGTATTAGCAAAACATTATGCCTCCCTGAATTGCCTGCATTAACCCAATGCTGAAAACAGGGGAAGCTGATTCCCTTTCTTGCTGTTGAAAAGCTGCTAGAATCTCAATAACAGACTACTTATGTTCTAAGAGAAAGTGAGGGGCACTGACAATATCTCTAATCTTTTGTATGAGCCTTCACCTTGAACGAAAATGGAATAAAAATATTTACCTTTGCAAGCCTCAGAATCCAAATATTCTCAAAATTTTGAGGAGCCACATTAAATTTTTGAGATATAGACAATAAACAGTGTGCCTAAGTACAGGTACACACTGAACACACTTGAGTGGTTGAGTGGCTAGCTGCAAATGCAAAAGCGTCCATAGCTGCTACATTGAGGTAACTGCTAGGTTGCATGTGTGTTTCTCCTATAGCCCATGTACCTGGCAAGGGGAATGGTTATAGGTAGTCCTGTGCTTTTTCTTTTTTTTTTTCAATAGGTGGTGGCTAGCTGATTCCATCTGTTTATGTATTTATCATTTGTGTGCATCTTATGTGCATGTGTTTGTGTCATGTTCTGATTGTTATACGTGCAGTGATGCAAGCATCTTTTTTTAATATATTGCACTACAGTCATTTATTCAACGTTGTGTTGAAATGTACAAAATGTGGCCACCCAGTAATGACTAGGACAGCCAGCAGGATTGGCAAAAATTATGATGCAGATCTAATGCACTTGCTTGAATCGACATGAGGCGAAGCTTTCACGCAACGGTCAGTTGAACTCTAGAAAACTAACTGCAGTGTTTACAGTTGTCCTTATTTCACCCTATGCAACATGTACTCACAGGCAATGTTTGCTTATTCACCGCACAGGTCACATAATGTAATGTATACATAGCACGGTGAACTCACTCAAACGTCGGCTCACTAAGACTTCGAACTAACCGTGAGTCTGAGTTCGTTTGAGCCTGACTGAGTAGAATTTTGGTGAATATGAGTAAGAGCAAGCTCAGTTGAGTAAACTTTTAGTGAATATTGTCATGTGGTAGTCAGGGAAAGCTGATCCAAGTATAATTTTAGTCAATATGAGTCAAAGCAAGCTCGGCAAGTAGATTTTTGGTGAATATGACTCAGTGCAAGCTCACCTGAGTAGAATTTTGATGAATATGTCAGAGCAAGCTTGGCTAAGTACATATTTGGTGAATATGACTCGGTGCAAGCTTGCCTGAGTAGAATCTTTGTGAATATTAGTCAGATCAAGCTCGGCCAAGTACAATTTTGGTGAATATGAGTCAGAGAAAGCTTGGATAAGTAGAATTTTGGTGAATATGACTGAGCAAGCTCAATTGAGTAATGATGGGATATGGTTATACGAGTTTATGCAGTAGTACATGTAAGTGCAGACTCATTAGCAACATTGCCTCCATCTTGATGGGCAATACCTACGCCTCGTGATGAGTCTGCACACTTTATGAGCTGTGGACATGCAAGACCCACCCACACTTGAAAAGATACTATCATTCACACGAAGGAATGCAACCGGCTAACTTCACTGCACAATTTTGATCTGCTTTTGCTTAATGTGTTATCTACTATTTATAAAAACCAGATGTCTGCTTGCTTTTCGCATTATTGCATGTGTTTTACAGGAAGTAGAGACAGAGAAGCAAGAAAAGGCAAGGATGTTTATGGCTAAGTAGTTTCTTAGAGTACTGCGATATGTTACAACCAGCATAAGCAAAAGTAATTCGATGCACTGAAGTAAGTGAAATGTGCAATTACCTTTTAATGTGAGGGTTAATACAGATGCAGTAAGGATACAAAGTCTGCAACCCACTGAAGGTTTATTGGTTTTCTTATTCAGGAGAAAAATCCCAAGCAAAAAAATGAGCTCGGCAGGAAATCGGGCGGCCACCCATGGCCAGGTAAAAATACGAAGGCCCGATCTCGGCCTTCTGGGTCGGGCTGGGCTCGGTTGTTGCACGTGGCCAATCTGTTTGCCGACCACCAGCAGGTGGTCGGCAATCGGCATCGGGCCGACGTCATGGCCGCCGGTTACTTCATTGTGGCCATGGTTGACCACCGTACGGCCCAACAACTTCCGCACGACGGTCACAACGTGGCTTGTGCACGGCCAGCATTCTATTGCCGGCATTTATATGTAGGCTTTTTTTTTTTTTTAGCTCGCATGCACTGAGTGTTTTTTTTCTTATGTCGACTTTTTAAGGCCCCTGCTGCAGATACCAAATAATCCGCTTGTTCAGCAGAGTTACCTTAACTGCAGACATTACATTCTGGATAACTTGCTAGTGCAGCAGCATTTAATTGAAAGAGTCGCGCTAATTATATTTTTAATTAATCGCTTTAGGGTACACGTCGTAATGGTGAAATTAGAGGCCATAAGCGCGCAGGACATATTCAATCGGAACCAATTTTTTAACTAGCGCCAATTTTGATATATACGAAGTCAAATTAAGTCAGCAAAATGAGCTGGTGTCCTGAATACTACTCTCGAGCATTGCATATATTCACAGTGCCGCAAGAAAATACAGATGACACCAAGACATTTTTGCCCCATATTTTGACGCATACCTTGAAACTGCGTGGTACTAGTTGCAAAATTGGTTCCAGCTGAATAGGCCCTGTATGTTAACGGGCTCATTTCCACCGTTACAACATGTGCACTAAAGTTAATAATTAACAAGATAATTGGCACGGTTTTGTCATTTAGCAACTTATGCACCATACTGCTCATTTAGAAAGTAATGCCCACCTGTTAAATGCAACCCACATGAAGAAAAGTATTGCTGGTATCGGCAACAAGATTAAAAAATGTATATATATTGTTTGACATAAGAAAGGACACCCTGTATAATTCGCTATTTATATCATGCGCACGTTTGTGTCCTTAAGAGCGCTATACAAAGAAGGCGAGCGCTTTGTAGACAAATTATCACTACAGTTGCTGTTTGTTGACTTTTATTGAACTATTCAGATACAAACACAACAGAAACTGGAATACTTTGTTGTGAAATGCTTTAATAGGTTAGTGATTGTGACAAACATTAAATGGGAATTAATCAATGACAGTCTTGTATGGGTACTTGAAAATGTCCTTCCTTGAATTGCGCGTAAGCCTGTTTACCAGCGAACTCTGCAACCAGGTCACTTGACTAATTCTGCTATGGTCACGCTCTGGTATCTGAAATACAGACATATACTACATAAGTTTCAGAAATGGGACATGTATAACTATAATATTGAACCAGATGCATCGTAGCCTCTCAATAACTCTTTAAGCATTGTACTTAATTATGAACAAGTTCTGACAAAACCCTGATTTTTCATGACAAACCCTAAATAAGTATCGCCCAAGCAAACACAGTCTCCCATTATTCAGCCTCAAAACAAGCGTCGCGAAAATCTCACGCTAGCGGGGCGAAATTCGCCTTTCTTTAAATTACCTGCACCACGACTGCAACGTAGTACACACATCGTGCGCGCGGCATATACTAGTATACGGTGTCCCAACTATCATGCACCAAGATTTAAAAATATGCAAATACAACGTAGCTGGACATAACCAAGGTAATATTGTTTGCCATCGCTTGGAGATACTCAGATTATTTTTTTTTTGCATTGCGCCTAATTGCATATGTAGTCCTAATTAATTAATGAACTTGTCAAATATTACAGATGAAAAGTGTCAACGAAAAAATTGTAGAGCAACATGAAAAACTCCCGATACAGCTTTCTTTTGCTCATTAAAGGGAAACTGAGACATCCACCCAAATGTAGCAATTTGCTACAATGGAAACCCAACCGGGTTCCTCGAAAGAAAGCCTAGCAGTTGGAGAAAAATTCGTCCTGGTCCGGATACGTGTTACATAAAAGTGTTTTTCCGAGCGTGAAAGAAGCCCGCGAATACACCTAAAATTGCCGCGCAACTTGTGGCTTCAGGCACTTTGCGTGTATTCGCAGGTTTCTTTCACACTCGGAAAAACACTCTTATGTAACACGTATTGAGCAAAAGAAAGCTGTATCGGGGATTTTTCATGTTGCTCTACAATTTTCTCGTTGACAATTTTCATCTATAATATCTGAGAAGTTGATTATTTAATTAGGACAAAATATGTAATTAGGCCGAATGCAAAAAAATAATCTGAGTATCTCCAAGCGATGGCAAACAATATTACCTTGTTTCTGTCCAGCTACGTGGCATTTGCATATTTTTAAATCTTGGTGCAAGATAGTTGGGACCCCCTGTGCAGTATACGTTACGGGCACTGCATGCACTCATCGGTGCTTCATGCATATCACGACGCACCCAGTCTCTTAATTTGTTTGTACGACAAGCTTTGGCATGTGAACTCTTGCACATTGAGTGCAGCTCCATAAACCACAAGACATGACCTTTGGCTGCGCTATTATAATGTCGCTTGCAACAGATCGAAAAGGGCAGACGAGCTCTCGAAACAAAGAAACGCAGCCTTACGCGCTCTCCTTCCAAATTAACGCGACAAAAGATAGCCTCTAATAGCATAAATAATACGTGCAACTTACGAGTAAATGTGGACGTCCGTAGGAGGTGAAAATCCGCATGTTGGAAATGTCCATTTTTCGTGAACAAGAAGCGCAGCGCCATAGCATCCGTGCGAAGCTGCGCCGATCAACCAGCCACTGAACGTCTCTTCCTGCCAAGAGCTCCCCCGAACAGCCACCATCTACGCGCCTGCCTCTTGCCGGTTCCTCTCCGTGAATGCTGCATGAACCGACATGCCACAGACGGTTGAGGCGACCTCCTCCTTTCTATTCTTTTGCTACCCGATTCTCTCACCCAGGCGGATGTCGGCGCCGACTAGGCGGCGGGCAGGGGCATCCTGTATGATCGGCCAGCAGCGTCAGGCCAGCGTGAAGCCGACGTCTCTGGCCAGCCAAAACTTTCGTGTTCGGCATTATGCAGCCCTACGCATACGGGCCAGCATCCGTGACCAAGCCAGCGCCGACGGGGTCGGCAGCATAAGTCGGCCTTTTTACGGTCCAAGCTCTTCAAGCTGACATGATCGGCTCCCAGCGATCTGCCGAGCACCACCCGATTGTCGGCCCTCGGCCAATTTTGCTTGGGATGATGCATCAGAAAAATGAGAAAAAAACTGTTTAAATATTGCTTCGAAAATAAATTGGCAATACTGCTTATTCCCAGTCAAAGCGTGAAATATGCTATTGTAGAACATTCATTACGATATCCAGTTGGCACGTTCGCTTTGCGTCTCGCAGCGGAAGTAACATAACCTTGAAATGAGATAATTCATTGGGGAAAATGCGCATGAAAGCCCTAACCAACCGACTGCAACTAAATGGTCGCGCGTATAGCATGACCTATTGACCACAGCATTTGTCCGTAGTTGCATATTCTTTAAATTGTTCCGTCCGTAAAAGCATACCGCGATAAAACTGTGGCGTTTTCGTATATCGCGAGTTGTCTCCAGAACCAGAAAATTGGGACGACATCCGAAGGCCATGCCTTCCCGTGAGGGACACCTCGTAGTACTTACCAACTCGCAGCGCGTGTGAATAACGGAAAATCACGCAAAATTATGTACTATCAGCACCCGAAGCCAACCTAAAAAACAGCGTCGCCAGATTAGCAACGTAGCGTGTCAACAAACTCGTAGAAATCACAGAACCGAATCTGACCGAGTTTTTATCTGCACTGTTCGCGTGTCGGTGCTGATGTTACGTACCGATTGCGCAATCCAAGGCTCCACTCAATTAGTTGTACTGTTCGAGGCTTGTTGATCCAATATTTATAGAGAAAAAAGTATCTATAAACGTTGCTGCGACGATGCGACGCTGCGACCAAACGGTTGGTCGCAGCCGAAAATCGCAGAATCGGCCCTGCGACTGCGATTTTCGTCGCATGCGACGGAAATCGCACTTCCGGTGCGATAATCGCAGTGCAAAATCGCACCATGTGAAACGACCTTTACGATCGTTTGGCTTCACTTTTGGAAGTTCGTTCCGGGCACCAAGGAGGCATTGTAGCGTGAAGCTTCGATCCACAAAACAGCACCACATGTACTGTACTGCTATGGATTGGCGGTTTCCAAGACTCGTGGTGACACTGCGCCGCCGACTGCGTGGTGCCGACAGAGATAATTCGTGTGTTGCAGCGTGTGTCGTAGATTGTTGCTAGTCTTAGTTGTGACTGCGTCTTCTGATAAAGCCGGATGCCTGTTTGGCCTTCGACACCACGTCGAGACACTGCTCACGAGCTCGAAAACGCAGCTCCGGCGTTGACGATCGATGTAGGGTGCATAGATATTTCCAATTATCACTTCGCAAGATAGGGGCGCCTTTTGTCGATGAACAAATTGCATTCACGCATTTCGCATCTCTTTGCGCATGCAGAAGCCTAGTACGTCTGGCTAGTCATGTGTAATGACGCGAAAGCCTGAACGTGATTCTAACAGAAAGGCATGTCCCCGCCAGAAGGCAGTCAGCACGTGTCCGTGACGAGTTTTAAGTGACTTACACGGGGCTGGGCATTGAACAGTCTGTGTAGTGCCGCTGCTTCAGTCTGGCAAGTGCTCATTCCACTTTCATGAACCAATTGAAATGCCCAATGTATTGGTTGCTATAGATTTTAGTGTATACATAGTGAGACAGCAATATTAATATTCCATAGCATTAGTGAAAATTACCTGTGGAAGTAATAGGAATGCGATGGGTTTTTGTGGTGGTTGTCATTATGTTGCGTATATGCATGGCAATGCAATCATTTCCACCCTGTGCATGTGTGTAGATAAATGGTTTATCTTCCGAGATTATGGGACAGCACCTAGCTGGTGTTGTAATTATCTTCAGTGGATCTCTTACTATACAGGCTACACCAAAATCTATCCACCTTTGTGTGCTTTTTTTTTTTTGCAATGGTCTTTGCTCTGCAAAGGAAGTTTCTCGAACTATAAGGTGTTGAAGGCTTGTGCGACGTCAGCTGAACTTGAAGCAATCAGCAGGAGTCAAACACATGTGGTTGAGTTTTACTGGCGCATGCACCCTTAGGGGCTCGTTTCTTATTATGTCGCAGTGGATGAAGTCAGGAAGCGGAGAGGGTCAGTGTTTGAGGTTTTTCTCCTGGCCCCTCCCCACAAAAAAAAAAAAAAAAAAACGTGTGTGGTTTCCCACAAACAGTGTACAAATTGTAAAGAATAGTTTGTTCTTTCTTTCCTCGTGCTGTCACATCTTTTGTGTACCAGTCTTTCCTAATTTATTTTTTGTGTTTTGTTTTAAGTAGTTTTTTTTTCTTGTAATAATCAGGTTAAAGAAAACGACGACTTGTAGCAGTGTTGGAAGCTGAGAACAGCAAGCTCATAGGCATGAGAGTAATATCCTGATTTATTACAGCCAACAGAGGTGACAGCAGCCTCTTGTTGTCTTTCTATTCCCACCCTCAATAATTATATGCCATGTATGTGATCGCTGTAACGGACTGCGCCTCTTTCCTCCCTGTGTATAATACATTTATCTCTGCTGCCTTGTACACAAAGAAACATAATAGGTGGAACAAGAGATGCTGCTGTTCTTTTTTTTCCTCTATCTTTCATTCTCGCCTTCACATTTATCTGGGCATGTTACAAGCACAGTTGTTGGTGTCGTCTTACAGCACTTTTAGTAAAAAGAGACAGCGGGAGTTGTCTGTTTGCGGACCATTTGTTGTCTTTGCAGCCTTGGCAGTGACGCAAAGGAAAGACATTGAAGACATTGTTAATGTAGCTGAAATCTGATGGTTTCTGAAACATTTTTTTATCTGTTCCATTTTTTCCCTTCTCTTTTTTCAGCATGTCATTTCTGCCATGGTAATTAGTCATTTTGTTGAGGCACTGCTTACTCTCACCTGATTATCACTCGCGTGTCGCGTCTTCAATGTCCCCCCCCCCCCCCCCCCCCCCTTGTTAGCTTTGCCTTTTCACACTAGAATGAATGGATTTGATCTCATGCACACTGCTCCCCCATATGTATATTACTTGTTGCCTCCGTGAATGTGTGCGATCTTACTCTTGCTCATTTTGCTTTGAGTTCACCTGCATCGATCAGCGCACAATCCGATAGGTGGCAAGCGATGTGGCAAACTCATCTGTCTTGCAGTCTTAGTTTGACAATTGTGCTGTGCTTTAAATGCTTTTAAATTACTGAACCCTTTTGTTCTGTTTGTTTCCTTTCTCATCACCTTTCTTTTTCCCTATGTCTGGTCTTGGTTGCATGGTATTTCTCTAAATAGTTGTAGCTTGGAACAATGCAATACCGGTGGATTTCTTTATTTTGTGTCCGATTGTTTCATTGCATTGCATGCGTGATCCCACAGTGCTCTACAGTGTGTTGCCAAGGCAGCCCTGCAAGCTGCCCAGAGTTACAAAGCGTATGGACTAGCTCTTTCTGCTGTTGTTTTTGGGGCGTGGGATGGGCCCTACCACGACACTATATCCTTTCCCTTTGGACATTATTAAATGAGTCTGATCGATGACTATTATATAGGTGGATGTGATACTTCGAGCTCAGACAGCCGCAATAGCTTATTGCCCCCTCTAGAGAAAAGACAAGTGCTACAGGGCATTTGCCAAGTCCTGGCAAAAGGTGGCTGGATGTGACTTGGTCAGCCCTTACTTGTAAAAGAAAATCTAGGCAGCCAGCTTCTGTTGGCAGCTGTTTGTAAAATTTTTTCTTTAGATAGCAGACTGCTGTTTCAGCATGCTTATGCCTTACATGATTTTAATGACGCAGTATCTGAATGCTGTATAAGTTTGGAAAACTATCCAGCCAGCTGTTTTCTTTAGGACACTTTTGCTGAATGTTCTCAATAAGACTAAAGATTGCACAATAAAAAGTGCCTGGCTCTGGTAGATAATTTTGTGTTGACCATAAATGTACTCCCTTGTTCTATAAAGGGGGTGCTAATAAAGCGTTCAGAGGACGAGACTGTGGTACACGCACCACACTTTCTATCACCTGAAGTATAGTGTGGTTTCAAAGCATTTTTCTCTGAGGAGCATTGCCTTGGGCGATGTTGCTGTCATCTTTTTCCTCGTTCACTGTAGCGCTCGTTATAGTCTGTGTGGCAAGCCAAAGATGTAATGGAAGGGAAAGTTTGCTTGGGCATGAGAAGTTCATGGGAGATGGAAGCCAGATCAAAAAAAGTTTTTCTGAAACCCCTTCTCAATGGTCACATCAATTATGCTACACAGATAGCCTTGCACTGAAGCTGAACTTTGTATACATACACACAAACGCAAGCTGTTGTGATAATCAGTGTGTGGCAGAAAGCTTGTTTCTTTTTGCATTCTGAACAAGATTTTCTATTTCATTTAAATTTTAAGTGAAATGCATTCCCTCCCCCTCCCATCCTTCTCTTATGAGGATAGTTTAGTGAGCTTCAGTCACTCCAGGCCGTTTCTGCTTTGTGTGAGTGGTAAGAGAATAAACTGAAAGCATGCAGAATGTTGCAGATGCCTGTAGTGTTCTTTATTCACAATCCGTTGCAAAGCATATATATACAGCAAATATGATGAAATGACTTGCAGGATGACAGTCGGTATGTAAAAACAAGAGAGCAGCAACTACTAAGATGAGCTGCCACTTGCGCCGTTGTCAGATGTATCAGAACTAGTTGCCGTTTCAGATGGCTGCTGTCCATTCTCATCTTTGGAGACACTTGTCTTCACAAGGAACCCCGAAATTTCTTTCTGCCAGGGTGGAGTTGGCCGTGGGCAGTAAGGGTTCCCACCGCCATACTTATCTGAAATTTTGACAAAATTTGCATTAGTGAAGGCGTTGCTGTTCAAAGCACCTACTTGTGCGAGCAAGAACAGGTGGATTCCGATGTGAACAGCCTCGTCAGGCAGATGTACGTGGCTGAACAAAATTTTTAAACTGCCACTGTGCACGCTGATTACCAAAAGATCACTATTCAGTGCAGATTCTAGTCAAATTCCCTTTTCCAAAAGTGGTAAACAGCATTTAATGCAAAAGTCACTGGATATTATGTAGGACGCGGTCTATAATTTGCAGATGCGAAGTGGTACAACGGCAACATTACTGAGAAGTTAACAGGGCTGCGATGCAACAAATTCCACAATCGGGCTGTTTCATATAGGCTCTGGTGTTTACAACTATGTAATACCGTAACCAGTGCCGTTCACACCGCCACGAATTCAGCGCATCTGTTGAATATAGGCGTTAGACTGAATATATACGACGCAACTTATTATGATGATTGTTGGAGTTTAGTGGCGCAAGGGCCAGGTATGGCCAAAGAGCGCCATGACAGTATTAGTTCGCGCCAAGACGATGGTAATGGCTTGTTAGTGGTAGATGAATAGGGAATTATATGAACATTAGATGTGGCATGGCTGTAAAGGGGCCTAAAATCAGTCGCTGTAAAGTGCGTAAAATCTATAAGTAATAAGATTATGGCAATGAGTGATTATGTGTACTATGGACATGAAGAATGCATTGCGAAAGAATGATACGAGTTACAAAAAATTAAAGATACAAGTATTGGCCAGAAGCACAAGTGCCTAAACAGAGCCCTTGAAACACAAGGGCCTGGAGGCATGTGCAGTTAAAAAACTATCGCAGCAGCATCCTCTAGAGAGAGGATGCACTACGAACTTATTGGGCTAGTTACATGTAGCACAACATCTTTTAAGAAAGCAAGGACTGCGTTGGTGCTAAAAAGTGGTTCTTTACCGAGAACATAGCGGGATGCAGAGGGACACAATAGCGATATGCGAGAGGAAAATGTTTCTTTCTTTCTCTTTCGGCTTCCCGACACTCCAAGAGGACGTGGAGGACGGTGAGCCTGTCGCCACATCTACCACATGTTGGAGGATCATTTCCATTCAATAGAAAATTGTGAGTACCATATGTGTGTCCTATTCTGAGACGACAGAATAGGACATCAGTTCGTCGTGTTTTAGTTGTACAGGGCCAGAAACCTAACTGTGGCTTAATCAAGTGGAGCTTATTAGTTGTTTCAGCGTCCCACAGACGCTGCCAGTGGCCTCGCAGTTTCCTTCGCAAAAAAGGGTTCAGATCTGTGGAGGAAATAGCAGCGGCAGGATTAATAGCTTGCGATGTAGTTGATGTGGCCAACTGGTCTGCTAGCACATTGCCCTCGATGCCTCTATGGCCAGGCACCCAGCATATTATTACATGTCTACGAGATTGGTAAATGTTACACAAGAGTGAGTAAAGCTCGATAACAACAGGATTCTTATGCTTTTGTAAAGATGTTAGCGCTTTTACAAGACTCAACGAGTCTGTGAATATTATTGCCTTTTGTAGTTTCAATTTCTCTATATGCTTCACCGCAGACAGTACTGCGTAGGCTTCTGCGGTGAAGATGCTTGTTAGGGGGTTCAATACGTCAGTTTTAGAAAAGGAGGGGCCAACAGCGGCGTAAGATACGCCAGCATGGGACTTGGATGCGTCGGTATAGAATTCCGAGCACGAGTACTTCGATTGAAGTTCGCGGAAATGCATTGCAATTTCGAGCTCGGGAGCGTGCTTTGTGACCTCTACAAAGGATAGATCACATTCTATCACCTGCCACTCCCAGGGCGGTGAAAGCTTAGCTGGAGGCATTAGGCGATGTTCTAGAAGTGGGATATCCATCTCTTCGCTAAGTTCTCTTATACGCAATGAGAAAGGCCGCCTCATAGAGGGTCGATTATAGAAAAGCGTTGCACACTTCAAATCATTAAGGGTTGCAGAACAAGGATGTTCACGATCGGAGTGTACTTTGAGAAAATAGGTGAAGCTGATGTATGTTCTCTGGAAATGGAGTGACCACTCATTGGATTCTACGTATAAACTTTCGACGGGGCTTGTTCTGAATGCGCCAGTGGCCAGGCGGATACCTAGATGGTGGACGGGGTCTAGCATTTTTAGCGCGCTCGGGGCGGCAGAGTGATATACTACGGCACCATAGTCCAATCGTGACCGAATGAGACTCTTGTGAAGGTTCATTAAACACTTCCTGTCGGTGCCCCAGGATGTGTGAGATAAAATTTTCAGTAAGTTCATTGTTTTTAGGCATTTCGCCTTTAGATGTTTTATGTGGTTAATGAAAGTAAGCTTAGAGTCAAGTATGATGCCTAAAAATTTGTGTTCTTTGTTCACAGGTATTTGTTGTCCATGCATTTCGATAGTTGGATCTGCAACAAGACCTTTCTTCCTGGTGAAAAGAACACAAGAACTTTTGTGGGGGTTTACTTTGAACCCGTTTTCCTCTGCCCACTTAGACACTTTGTTGAGCCCCTGCTGTACCTGTCTCTCGCACACTGCGAGGTTACAGGACTTGAAGCCTATCTGTACGTCGTCCACGTAGATGGAATAAAAGATAGCTGGTGGTAAAGAAGCACGAAGCGTGTTCATTTTAACGATAAAGAGTGTGCAACTGAGCACGCCTCCTTGGGGTACACCAGTTTCCTGCACAAAAGGTCGTGATAAAACATTGCCAACTCGAACACGGAATGTGCGATTCAGCAGATAACTCTCAATCACATTTAACATATTACCACGTATACCAAAGTGGGAGAGGTCTCTCAGTATGCCAAACCGCCATGTGGTGTCGTAGGCCTTTTCTATGTCTAAAAATACAGACAAGAAGAACTGTTTGTGAACAAAGCTTCGCGTATCTGCGCCTCAATACGTATCAAGTGGTCAGTGGTGGATCGACGCTCGCGAAAACCACACTGGTATGGATCAAGCAGTCTGTTTGATTCTAGGAAATGTAATAGGCGACGGTTTATCATTTTTTCGAAGACTTTACAGAGACAGCTTGTTAGCGCTATGGGCCGATAACTCGATACAGAGGATGGATCCTTCCCCTGCTTCAGGATAGGGATCACTATGGCCTCTTTCCAGGCAGAGGGGATCTCGCCGGAGGTCCATATAGAGTTATACAGACAGACAAGGGTTTTCTTCGTTTCAGAGGGTAGGTTCTTCAACATTTCATATAATATGCGGTCAGAGCCTGGGGCAGATTGGTTGCAACAGGCGAGTGATGCATGAAGCTCTGCTAAAGAGAAAGGTAAATTATATGGCTCGTTCCCGCTGCTCTTTCGGTCTAGTTTTAGTTTTTCTATTGCTGCTTTGTATTTTGTGAATTCCGGAGAATAGTGCGATGAACTCGACACATGTTCAAAATGTGCACCCAGGTGGTTCGCTTGGTCTTCCAAGCTGTCGCCCTGTGTATTTACCAAAGGGAGTGAATATGTTTGTCGTCCTCTCACCTTGTTAACCCTGTTCCATACTTTGGCCTCATCTGTATACGAGTGTATACCTGATAAAAACTTCTGCCAACTCTCTCTTCTGGCCTGTCGGCGCGTTCTCCTGCCTTGTGACTTTATCTTCTTAAAGTTGATAAGATTCTCCGCAGTCGGTGAATCACGTAGCAACCCCCACGCTTTGTTCTGTTTCCTACGAGCGTTCCTACATTCGTCGTTCCACCATGGGACACGGCGTTTGCATGCCACACCACTTATTTCGGATATGCATTTAGAAGCGGCATCAATTATGAAGGCAGTGAAATACTCTACAGCAGCATCAATTCCTAACGAAGACATGTCAGCCCAGGAGATATTGCTAGTAAGAGTTCGAAATTTCTCCCAATCTGCTGTATCAACCTTCCATCGAGGGGCTTGTGGTGGAGACTTATTTTCTGTGGTTGTTCTCAGTAATATCGGGAAGTGATCGCTCCCGTAAGGATTTTTGGTAACTTCCCATTCAAGTTCAGGAAATAGACACGGGGAAGCTATGCTAAGGTCAATAGAAGAAAAGGTTCCCTTTGCAATACAGTAAAATGTAGGTTCCTTCTTATTCAGGAGGCACGCACCAGACGAGAAAAGAAATTCTTCAACAAGACGACCTCGCGCATCGATACGAGAGTCGCCCCACAGACTGCTGTGCGCATTGAAATCGCCAAGAACAAGATAAGGTTCTGGCAATTCGTCTATAAGGGACTGAAATTCATGTTTGTGTAAGTGGTAATGTGGGGGAATGTAAAGCGAGCAAATGGTGATGAGTTTGTTCAGAAGAACAAGTCGAACTGCCACTGCTTCGAGGGGCGTTTGTAGCTGCAAATGTTGACATGCTATGCTTTTGTGAATTATAATGGCAACACCGCCTGATGATGCGATAGCATCGTCACGGTCTTTACGAAACGTAACATAGTGTCGGAGAAAGTTTGTATGTGTTGATTTTAAGTGCGTTTCCTGTACACACAGCACTTTTGGATTGTGTTGGTAAAGAAGTTCTTGGATATCATCGAGGTTCCTAAGAAGGCCTCTGACGTTCCATTGTATAATTTGTGTATCCATAATGAAATTAAATTGGTGCTGTGTGTACTAAAAACGGAAGTATTGCCTTAGATTACAGAGCCCTTTCCAGGCCCTGTAACGCGGGATTTGAGCCTCGCCGCTCCTTAGGCGCTTGGTGCGCCGTCGGGATGGGTGTAGTGTCCATTGCCTCTTGAGAGGCGCCGGACACGCGCTCTTGCGAGCGAGAAGTTTCGCGAGAGAGTCTCGCCGCGAAGGACGAGACATTTGTGCCCACCAGCCCGGAGGTCGATGGGGCTGCCTTTGGGCCTGAGCTGCGCCGGGTGTTACCACAGCCAGCAATGGCCGGAGAGGGTGAGGCAGCCTTGACTGCACCCACCGTGGGAGCTGCTGGTGGCCCTGCGGGTTCGCTTCGCGTAGCGCAGGCTGCCACCGAGGGCTGTAGGGTGCCGGCAACCCTAGGGTAACCGGGCCTGTTTGCTGGTTAGGTGGAGTAGACTTAGCTACTTCCACCCTGGGGGCAGGAGCCACAAGCGACAGCTCGCTGCGCGCGGGCTGGGCTGGTGGCAGTAGCCGCTGCGACGCTGCCCCTTGACGCGCCGCATCAGCGTAAGTGGTCGTGTGGAATGGTGAGCACCTTTTGCGTGCTTCCCTGAACGATATGTTTTCACGGACTTTCAGTGTTAGAATTTCTTTCTCTTTTTTCCAGCTTGGGCAAGACCGGGAGTACGCTGGATGGTCACCATCGCAATTTACGCAGTGAGGTGTAGCCTCGCAATTGTCTGAGGCATGGCCTTGTACTCCACACTTGGCACAGGTGAGTCGACCACGGCAGCTCTGCGAGCCATGGCCGAATCTTTGGCATTGGTAGCATCGTCTAGGATTTGGGATATATGGTCTTACTGCTATTTTGTGTAGCCTGTTTCGATGCTTTCTGGCAAGACGCTTAATTCAAAGGTAAGTATCAGGTGTTTCGTGGGAATTTCTTTGTTGTCCCGTCTCATAACGATGCGCTGCACATTTATGACGTGTTGCTCCTTCCAACCTTCCAACAACTCGGTTTCAGATAGGTCGAT